>NW_024885344.1:8664866-8778163 GCF_019232065.1 Centrocercus urophasianus
CCTCCTCCTCCCACTCCCTCTCTCCTTCTCTTCCCTTCCCTTTCCAAACTAATCAAAGGCTGCACTGGTAGCTGGGAACACGTAAAGCATGGATGGCCAGTAGGGGAAAAAAAATACAACCAACAAAACAACAACAAAGAAAAATCTGGAAACATTTTGGAAAAATTTAAGCTAATAATTCTACAGCCACAAAAATGTTGTATTTGATGAACGTCCTGTGCTCTGCCCACTGAGTAATAACTCATTCTTCAAGTGGACTCACTGCACATGCTGCTAAAGAACTTTTTTTTTTTGCCATTTCCTCTGTTAGAAAACTGGATAAACATGAAAAAGCTAACACTAGTCTATTATTTTACTCTTGTTTGAAATTATTAAAAAAGAAGACAAGAATTAGTCCCATCTTTTGGGAACGAAGTCCCAATCTGTCCAAAATCTGAGGGTGAAGTGGTTTCCAAGGGCTGTTTACCCCTGTCCCTATTAGTGCTGGCTGGTGTGGTACCTGCATGCTGGAAGATATGGTGTCAGTTAGCTGTACTAAATACAGATCTTATCACTCCACTGCAATCTTAGCAACCACATCTGCCTCAGATCTATAACTTAAACTACACAAATCTACATTTTCCAGGAGCATGAAAATTAAGTACTCTAGAGTCTGCTTCAGCTTACAGAAAGTATCAATATCTATTCTCTCTTCATTAATTCTTATCTTATGTATAACCACTGTCGTCTTCACTTGGATTTCTACTTTGCTGTCAGCTCATTGAATTATAATTTAAACAAAATACATGATTCAGTCTGAGATAAAGTTTGTATGGAGTGGATGGAATCTGGTTGTAAAAGCAATTAATCCAGAAGTAGAACTGATCAGAAATTCCTCACTGGAACTGTCATCCTGTCCTAGCAGTGGGGCTCAGCTGAGGGCAAACAAATTACACTAATGAAGAAGAGGAAGATCAAGTGTAGAGACCAGAAACTTAATTTCAACGAACTATGCCAATTTTACACCTTTTCTGTTCTGCAGGAAAGATTTACTTGATCTTAACATCTAATTACAGGACTACATGAGTTAGAAATTAACTCTTGGTTAATTCTGTGTTTGTTCATCTGGTTTTTCTCATGAGAACATAGACTTTAGAGCTGATCTCCTTTCTGAAAATATTGTGATCACTGCTAATGTAGGAATGATTACTGAAGTAGGAATCCTAAAATCCCAGCTTGGAATATAGTCTGTAACTTGAAGCCAGGAATTCAGAGTTCATCTCAAAGGAAGCAAATATTTCTTGCTGCTCTGGCAAGCTAAGCCAATGATACAAAACGTATTAAAGGAGTATCCTCCAACATAGAGAGTCTACACCAAGCTGCCTAGACTAGGAAAAACTTCTTTTGACTTAACTTACGCATCCTTGTGTTCTGAATAACAAAATGTCATCTAAGGCCAGAGAGTGACATAAATTCAAAGAAGCATTAATTCTTCTCTGGGCTAGTAGCACAGTGCCCCAGTTTACAGTGTTAAAACAACAACAAAAGTACTGGCAGCAAAAGATATTGTTGAAGGATAACAGTGTGGTGAATTAGTTTATTTTATTCACTTCCAGCTATTTTTAAAAATGGAAGTGATAACAGTGGAGAGTCCAGAGAGGTTTAGAATGTAGAGCTGTATTGAAACACTTTTAAGAAGATCCTGATGGAGCAAAGGATTTGTGCCTCTTGGTGTCCAGGAAGCATCCAGGAAGTTATTTTTCCAGAAAGTTATTTGCAGCTTTATCAGATACATAGGGATAATAATGTTAACGTCACTGCCTCAGCAATTATATGCATATCCGTCCACTTCCCCAGGAGGCAATTGTGTTAAAAATCATATTTTCTGTTTGGAAATGAATTCCCGTATTTCTTAGCTCAAAGTTGAAGCCTGCTCTGTTCTAAGGAATTGCTCTGCCATCCTGATTCATCACATCTGCCAAGTACAACACTAATTTCAAATCAAATTAAAGGATATTATTTTTCTTACTGTTGTAATCAATTGATCATCTTTCATCTTAGATACTTTTTCAGGAATTGGGGCTTCGCCCAAAATTCTTTGGATTGTCATTCTTTTTCAAAAAAACAGTAGATTTGATTTTTTTTTCATTCATGGGTCTAAATTTGGGGCTAAGGAAATGTCTCTTTTCACTAATTTCAAAATGTAGTATGACAGTAGCTTAAGGATTTCATCTGCCTATGGGCACTCATTGTCATCATCAACTATGAAGGCATTGCTGCATTACTCATTGTTTATTTTTAGAAAGATCTTGACAGCTTGAAGGCTCTTCAGGGGAAAGAAAAATATACTCAGGAAATGGTGTTAAATATGACTACATTTTTTTCTCAAACTTCCCAAGTTTGCCACAATTTTTCCACCTTCATAACTTGCTCAGGTGTGTAGACAGCTGCATCTGGACCAGTCTTCAGAAAAAGAAGGGGAAAACACATCATTAATAAGATGGGTAGCTCTATTTTCTGAGTTGAAGCTCCTCCTCACCTTCCTGTGCAGAATACATAATTGCACATTGCCCAGAGAACAACACAGCCAGACACCTGACTTAAGTCTTCTCGGTTATAGTTGAAATAGCTTAAAAAAAAATAATAATTAAAAAAAAAAAAATAGTAATTAGAGCTAGCATTAAGAAGACTTTTTTTTTTTTTAATTAAAAAAAAAAAAAAAAAAAAAAAAAAAAAAAAAAAACACCCACTATGTTTTGGTATAGGGCATGGCTTTCACAAAGTCCCTCCTCACTCGTGTCCCTGTGGGATTTAAGTTATTAAATACAATTTTAAAGAAAAACATATACATGATATAAGATACATGGTTTTGAAGAAGAAAAACAACTAAGAGTATTAAAAGAACCTTTACGTCAGGGCCAAAAAAAGAGATTAAAAAAAATGTGGATTTCTTATTTTCTATGCAATTTATTCTCATAGTTGATCAAAAAGAAAGTCACATCTGTGGCAAATATTTCTTTTTTAACATATTTTTAGAAAGAAAAAACAAAACAAAACAAAACAAAAAAGTAACAAAGGAGTTGGTGGTTTTTTTCCTTAAATTCACATTCTGAGATATCACTTTGAAGTAAAAATCAACAACTTTTCTCTGATTCCAGCTTAGTTCTAGGCACTCATACCTGTGCTAAATTACAGCAG
Source organism: Centrocercus urophasianus (assembly GCF_019232065.1). Lineage (NCBI taxonomy): Eukaryota > Metazoa > Chordata > Aves > Galliformes > Phasianidae > Centrocercus > Centrocercus urophasianus. The sequence continues at coordinate 8,668,044 of NW_024885344.1, forward strand.
CAGGACCGCCATCAAAAATGTATCCACTTTCTTACCACAGTACTCCCTCTGCTCAGCCAGGTATTTTCAAGTGGCTGAATTAAAATCAAAATCACTAATATATTTCTGAAATCTCTGAGGAACATCAGGACTGTTCTCACTTGTATTTCTGATCAGATCATTTCTGCCTGTTTGGGAGTCTGAAAGATAATGCTGAAATGCATACATCTGCAGTGAAATCTCAGTCACCTCTGCCTTCACAGTTTTGTCTGAAAAAAAAAAAAGAAATTAAGATGTAGTGATAAAGTTTTTTTATCTATAATTCCATAAACAGCACTTAATAGCAAAGGAAAATCTGTTTATAACCTTGCATGGAAGGAAAAAAATCCAAATGAGAAGGTGTTTTGGAAATAAATTGTGGAGAAGGAGTCATAGGATATTCAATGTTTCTAATAATATGAGCTATATAGCAACCAGGTTCAGTATGAAGGAACACTCAGTTTGGGCACTTGAAGTGCAATGGAGAAGTATTCCTCTCAGGCACTGATGTGATAACTAACACAGAAATTATATACTTCTGTTCTACTAGGCATACTTTTAAGCACAGCATGACAAAATCATTGCCTGAAACATCGTTTTCTTTCCAGTCTTTCACCTCAGTTGAATTCCTTTATTCACAAGCAGAATAGATTTCATAGGCAACATTGAGAGCTGTAGGTACAAATACTGGCCACGTGAATTGCTCATTTCTGGGAGCACTCCTTCTGCTAGCAGTAACACTCCTATCTCTTAGACTAGTCAGACAGAAAAGATGTCTTGCTTATATGGAGGAACAGAGCAAGTCAAACACTGTATCTTTCCCAGCCAGTATTTTTTATATTTATATTTTATTTTATTATATTTATATTTATACTTCATATTTAATAGCGAGTTTGTTCCTACTTGAGATTATTCATACATACTCTGGAAAAGGAGGAGAAAGAATTAGAATTCTACAAAGAGGATTGATGAGAGCTAAAAAAAATAGTTGAATCTTTGACTTATATTTAAATATCACTTCTAAAAAATCATTGGATTTGTCTCAAAAAAGAAAAAAAAGCTAGCCAAAAATTTGACTCAGACAAATAGGTCAACACAAAGAATAAAGATCATTTCATAAAGCTGAAAATGCCTCAATGAAACGTAAATCTTTACAGGAAATGACCATATGTTCAGAAAACTTCTATATTATTCTCCTAATTTTTCACATATGAAAGAGCTGTGCACTTTTAAGTGAAAAATGTTTCTTGTTTTGTTTGTTTTTGTTTTTTTTTTTGAAAGTGAGTGTTTTCACAAAATATCTTGTTAAGTTTTAGAGCACAACTCTCTGCAGTTTTAAATACATTTTCCCCTGAAGGGAATAGCACTGGGACAATTAATGTCAGCTGAATATGCAACCAGCATTTTGTGGTCTAGTGTGCTGTCATGATTTTGACTGGAATAGAATCAGTTTTCTTCCGAGTAGCTTGTACAGTGCTGTGTTTTGGATTCAGAATGAGAATAATGCAGACAACATGAAAATGGTTAAGTTGTTGCTGAGCAGTACTTGCATAGAGTCAATGACTTTTCTACTTTTCATGCTGCCCTGACAACAAGGAGCTGAGGGTACACAAGAATCTGGGAGGGGACACAGCCAGGGCAGCTGTCCTAAACTGGACAAAGATGTGTCCCATACGATGAGGTATCATAATAAATGATGGGTAAAATGAGGAGTAAGACAATGACATTAAAAGTGATGGCACTTATCTTCCCCCAGAATGGTTGCTCTTGATGAGTGCTGCTTTTCTGTAACTGTCTGACCCTCTGCAAATGGAACGTAGTACATGAATTCCTTGTTTTGCAGTGCTTGCATGCAAAGTTTTTGCTTTATCTTGCAAACTGTCTTTATTTCAACTCATGAGTTCTTGCATTTTAACTTTTCAAATTCTCTCCATCATTACACTGTGTGGTAGTAATCAAGCAGATAGGTGATGCTGAACTGTGTGCCAAGGTTAAATCACAACAGGTGCACATCTGTGATTGGAAGGATATTTTAAAAATCTTGTGTTTTCTGAAGGATTTATTTTGAATATTTTGTAAATATGCCTCATAATTATAGTGGAAGGCAAGACTTTTCTTATCCTGTTTTCACCTGCATATTCCTTCTTCTAAATTAAGCAATTTTCCTGAGAAATTAAATAATACGTCTTTTTATCAGAATCCTCTAGAACATCAGGTAGAAATTGTGTTCAGGAAATCTGACATCCAAATGAGAACTTTTTTCCATGGTTTAGCTTTCCCTTTACAGTAATGAATCTTCAGAAAAAATGTTATACAGAGATGGCACACATAACATCACTGAAATTACTGTGAATAAAAAAAGGCTTCTATATTAATAATAGGCACCTGCTTTTCTACTATGATAAAGTATAAGCAGTTTGTCACTAATCTTATCAGCAGATAAGCCAGTTTTTAGGAATCAGAGGAATTACAAGTTTCCCCATGTAGATCATATTCAAATAAGTCTGTTACGCTTCAATATCCCTAATGCTTTATCAGTATGTCATTTAACTGTTGACAGATAAAACTTTGAATTATCACATCAGCTGTAAACAGCAGAATTACTGCAGATGGCAACAAGCAGTTTGATTTCTTTGGTGTTTTGAGACTTTCTATGTTCAGTGCTACATTATGACTTGCATTTTATTCACCTCTTCTATTGTTTTGTTGGGGGTTTTTTGTGTTATTTTTTTTTCTATTTGAAAAACAAATTATTAACAGGAAGGGAAAGGAAGGTCATCAGAAGAGGTGAAATAATTAAGGAACATACTTATCGTCAAGGAGATGTATTTTAAAACCCTTAGTTCAAAAAAACAAGTCACTTCTCTCTTTCTTTTAACTCATATCCGTTATGACATTTTCACAGTCTTAAGAATGTGATGTTCTGGAACAGTGTGTATCAGTTATTTAACTCCTTTGAACAGATGATAATAAAATGTCTATCTATATATTTGATTATCTTGAACACTATCAAACAGTACATACAAGACAAATAATGTGATTCTGTGATTCTGTAATCAGATTCAATGAGCATGGGTCAGTGAAAGATCCTTCTTGACCAACCTGATCTCTATGATGACTTGCTTAGTGGACAAGCAAAAGGTGGAGGCGACTCACTTGTATTTCAGCAAAACATTTGACACATTTTCCCACAGCATTATTGTGTAGAAGCTGGCTGCTCGTGATTTGGATGGATGTACTGTTAACTGGGCAAAAACTGGCTGAGTGGCCAGGCCCCAAGGGCCATTGTGAGCTGAATTACACCTCTTTGGCAGCTGGTTACAAGTGGTGTTCCCTGGGCACAGCGTTGGCAGCCAGAACTCAGGTCAGCAGCCAGTCCAGGTGACCAAGATGGCCAATGCTCTCTTGACTTGTATCAGAAACAGTGTAGCTTGGGAAGTAATGGTCACTTTGAACAGGTGCTGGCAACTACCTTAAGTACTGAGTTCAGATTTGGGCCATTCACTTAAAGGATATTATGTTGCTGGAACATGCTCCGAGAAGAGCAACAAAGCTGATCAAGAGACTAGGAAACAAGAGTTGCAAGGAGGTGCTGAGGGAGCTGGAGCTGCTTAGGCCGGAGAAGGCTGTGGGGAGACCTTGTTGCTCTCTATGACTACTTGAGATTGTAGAAAGGTGAGTGCTGGATGAAAGTAAGAACCGAAGGAAATGGCCCCACTTACACCAAGGAAATTTTAAATTGGATATCAGGAAGAACTTCTTCCAGGAAAGAATGATGAGGAACTTTAACAGGCTGCCCAGAGAAATTGTGAATGAGAGATGTATGAATGTTGCACTTAAGGACATGGTTCAGACCTTACCTTCCAAAGTTAAGATCTCCTTGAAATACATGGGATGATTAACATGTGTCCCTGAATAGTGGTGTGCGACAAATTAGTGAACTTTTCAGAAGAAAAGAAGTTCTGGATGATAAAAGCAGCAAATTATTAAAAAATTTCAATGTAACATGTGGAAGCCAAAGTTATAATCAGTTTAGCATAAATATTTCTGAAAAGATTGTCAGAATATAGGAGACTCTCTTCCCTTGTCCTGAAGAAATGATCAGATGAGTCTGAATCACTGCTGACAAATTTTATTTTACCTGTTCCAAAGAACAAAACCATTCCAAACTTCCAAAGAAAAAAATCAAGCAGTCCATACAGTCTCTTCCAGAGCTTCACTCCCTTTGAATATTTTCCCAGTACTTTTTCTGATTATAATTTGTTGCAAATTAATTCCAAATTCTTCCCATATCCAGTTCCATATTCAGTAAACAGCTGATCTCTCTCCTATTTCTAACAAGACAACTAACCTGTAAAATATTTGGTGCATTTTATATATACTTGCTGAAAATATCTCATAATCTTCAGGTAGAAGGAAAACTTACTTAGTTATTACCAATACCTGAGCATATACTTCAGTTCCATAGTCAAATGAGTTACTGATCTCGAAAATAAAAAATGCCTATAAGAATAAAATGCCTATACATATATTTAGACTTTTATCACAGAACTTGCAAAAAGAGAGACATGTAAAAGGAAGTTTATGAAGAACAGACATGATCTGTGAGAAAAAAAAAAAAAAAAAACAATTACCATTGAATACTTTGTAAGATCTAAATACTGAACGTGTTGGGAAATTCAGACTTAAGCATTAATTTTGTTTTTAAAAAAGACAGTTGGAAAAATTGATATTCATATATGATTTGAAGATAAGTAGAAAGTGCATCATGGTCAATAGCATATTATCTACTGCTTTATAATGAGTGTACTAAAAAATTCATGTTGTATGCTACAGGGCCTGTTCTGGGAATATATTCTTAAGCTTTAGAAACTCACTAGAAAAAGTAATTTCCTGCTGCAAACAAATGATGAAGACTTCTGAACAGGTTTCCTGACATCAAATTGCAGAGGGGATGCAATTCAAAAAAAAAAAAAAAAAAAGGTGAGCTGTTTGACATCAGTGCAAGTCTACCCAAGGCTTCCCTAGCATTAAAAAATACTTCAGTAATTTGCCAGCCATCCACTTTAAGCATCTGTTTTCACCTCTTTCTTAGTAGGGGAGTTGTTTTAGGAACAATTTTATTGGCTTATTATTACTGTATCAGCTGAAATGGTGATTATAGAAGGCTACATTTTATGAAGAAGCTGGCCACAACCTAATGAATAATTAAGCTCCTAGCATACAACATTTCCCTGTTGATGTTCCCAGAGGAAATCACTGATAAGAACAATACATTTTTATGGATGAGAAAGTAAGGTGATTGCTCTCAAGAGAAGTAAATTCTCCTAGAGAAGCAAAAAGAGCAGCCCTTATGTGTGCAAAGAGAGCAAATGTAATGAAAGACATGGGAACTAATTCTGACGTAGACCACAGTCTCTATAAGCAGCAAGCCTATCCAGCAGAATACTAGACAGAAATGAAGAGTTAGACAACATACTTTGGTATTAAGTATGAACAGAAGTAAAATTTGGGCATGTTCTGGATTATTTTAATAGGGAGCAGATGGATGAGGTCTATTTACTTTTCCATTGTTGTGCACCATTAATTTAACTGGCACCAAATGAAGAAACATCCCTGTTGCTAATGTCCTAGAAATACAGCAAGGACACCTTCCCAGTGCTGTTCGTTGAATTTCCAGCAATAGTTCCAATACTACTTTTCAAAAGAAGCTAAAGAGATCCTTTTTTTGACTTTGAGAGAAATAAGCCAAAATAATTTAAATGCAAATAGTATTTTTCATATAGTTAGTAATAAAATAAATATTTTTCCTGACAAATTTTGGATTTTTTAAATGAGGAAATAAAATATTTAAGGATGGTTTTGTTTTTTTTTTTTTTTCTTTCTAAGACGTGTTCTCATTTTTAATTCATCATAATTTTTATAAAAATGTTGTGCTTTTTTTTCCAGGGAAAGGAGGTAATTAATTTTATTTTAGATTTCATACTTTTTTTTTTGTTTGTTTGTTTTATTCTTTAAAAAAAGGAAGTACAGGATTTTCCTTTTGAGATAATTTCCATCATTTTTCTAGATGTTGAGATTTTTTTTAGCTAGTAAATTGAAAATTCCATTGTTTTTTTCCCGTATGTGTTCAAGTAGACATGTTGGAAGTCAATTTTCAAGGTAAGAGTATAGACGTCCTCTATTCCACATCACTAATAATTTGATAATATGAGAAACTTCTCCCAGCAGAAGGTGGGAGAAATGATTAAGGAAAGGCTGAAAATTCTGAAGAAAAGAATGAAAATTGACGTATTATGTCTTTCTTCTATTCCATGGGAAAAGAAACAAAACTCTGGCAATAGCAGGAACGTGATGATGTTCCAGAAGAAATCTGACCCTATTTTCTCAAGATACAATCTGTTTTGCATCTGGCCATCTAAGTGGGATGACTGAGAGCTTCAACAATGATGAAAGCTAAAGGAGTCAGGTAACTTAAAGGATTACTTCCAGCTATCTCATTTCACCACCTTCCAACTAACAAGTATGAGCAATTGGTTATATTTGACTTTATGCAGATAATACTTACCCAATTATAGTGATAATTAATTATTAGTTTATATCATTTGCAGTGATGCATTAATTGTGAGCTTTTCATTTAGATAAGGCTGACCACTCTAGATAAACCAGATAATATTATTTGATCTCAAAATCAATGATTTATCTACTTGTTTTTTGTACAAGTTTTTTTTTATTCTTATACAAGTTGTACAAGTACAGTTGTCAGTTATCAGCCAAAATGAGATGATTTTATTAAACAACTGTAAAACAAGTCACTTTTACATTCTGTACAGTTATTCACACCAGGACTAAACAAATGTGAAGTGGATGAAGATTCTGTTTTTTTGTTTCTGTCACTTTTATGCCTACTTTACTTTGTGAATCATTTGTCTGTCTTTGTGCAAATCAGCAATAAGAGAGGACATTCTCGATTATGCACAGCACTTTCTGCAACAGACTGCAGTGTGGTTATCTGAAGTAAAATATATGTCACTGACTGTGAACTTGGTACCTCAGACAGCTAAGAGAAATTGAGGTGCTCTAACATCTACAGTTTTCACCAATGGTAAATGTCCTTGTGATTGGGAAAGCATTCTACTACAACTGAACTTGTTTTAAATAATGCAGAAATTTATTTGATCTTTTTTTTCCCCTATTTTTCTCACATCTTTCATTGTAAGCACTATTTTTGAGCGTGTCTAACAATAAATAGAAAAGTGTTTATCTAGAAGCGTAGGGACTTAGGAATGGTAGTAAATTGAAACTAACTTTACTTTTTCAGAAGTTCTGATATTTATTAAATTAATGCTTTTCAGTTTTGTAAAGTCTTTTTAGAGTACTGTAGCTCCAGTAACAGCCTGGCCAACAGCATTCTCTATAGAATGCTAATTTGTTTTGCTTATTTCGCTTATAAACACCTGACTCCTTCTTTAGAAACTAATTACTTAGCCAGAGTTCTTACATAAAGTGAACAATTTTTTGATATCCAAAACTGTGCTGGATCTAAATGCCAAAATTTTTTTCTAATTATGAAGAACACAAAGGAATGTCAGAGGGTTAGAAAGCATATTGTGCCTTAAACTGAGATAAAATGACAGGCAGTGTATCATTCAGCCAGTCATTTGCTTATTAAATGACATCAGAAAAACTCACTGTTAGCTCTGTTTTCCAGAACTAAAGAGTTTTGGGATTAAGAAGGAAAAAAATCTCACTTGGCTTTAATGGAATTGGCTTTGTATAGAAAATCCTAGACCATTTGCTGTCTCTTGAGTTTGGAGTGAGGGATGCAAACTGAAGCTAGGGGAATTCTTTTCACCATGCCACAGGTTAGGACCATCTGTGGTGGGGACTGCAGGCACATAACAGGGCAGGATTTATCTAGGGACCCACCAGAGCATTCTTTCAAACCTAGTCTGAAGTGCACACATGAACCAACAGCTTCAGTGGGTCTCTTGAGGCCACTCCACAAATGTGCTGCTTGTCCTCCAGCCAGATAATGTGGGTGAGCAAAACTCACTAGTCACTGCTGGAGTCACTGTCTCACGAGACACTTCTCCAGCTGAACTGTGGTTGGACTTGGTCCATTTGCACCTAGTGGCACATCTTACCTATGTGGGGCTTGCCAGGATCAGTTTTCTCTTCATCCTGTGGGCATTCTTTCAACACACATAGATGTTCAACAAAGGCCCTATGTTTACATTTTATCACTAAACTGAGGGGCTACTTCAAAGCAATTTTCCTATGTTTTAAAGAATTAATTCCTTTCAGGGTTATCTGATGGAATGACTTATGACTGTGTTAAAAAAAAGAAAGAAATGTGAGGAGTCCTGAAGATTTATTTTTTTTCTTAGTTAGTTAGGCTGAAAGTAGCTGAATCAGCTCCAAATAAAACAACAAACCAAACAGACAAACAAAATTAACAAACATAAAAAAATGAAAACTTTAAATTAGAAAAAAACCCCACAACATTTAGAAGATAAACTGGGATACAATTTTACAATCAACAGTCTTTGCCCCTTCCCCACAATTTCAGATTTCCTGTGCTGAAAATATTTTTATAATGAATAATGAATCTACACTGATTCACTAAAAATGGGATTTTATTTTATCCATGATTTCACAAAATTTTAGTTTCATTGATGCTGGTCATCTTATGCAGATGCTTCATTTTATGAGATAAGTTGTTTTTATGTAGTCCTTCAAGTTGCCTTTGGGAATTGTTTGAGTCCATTAGTGCCTAAGCAAAATTTTTCATTGATTTTGAAAATTAAGATGTCTCAGAGATGCTAATTCTAACTTTGATAGCTTTTGAGATTTCAAGAAGTTTCCTAATGAGGCAAAACCAAACTCAGACAAAATGAAAATAAATCAAAAACTAATTTTCAGATACAAAAAGTTAGCTTTAAGCTTTCTGTTCTTTCGTTCTCTCAACAGAAATGACCAGAGAACCCCAGGCCTTGCCACTGCCCTTTTTGAGATTTCATCAGATAAATCTCCACAAACCGCTTTGATTTTGACAAACAATGTAATAGTGTGGAATTGTTAAGATATTCAGACTTTCTCAGCTTGATGCTTTCAGCAGTGCAGCTCTTCAGAGTGCACAACTCTCATGCAATTATCGTTAGCTAAATGCCCTTTTCAGTCTCCTCAAGTGAGAGACATCATAAAGCTCTGAACCAAGATTCAGAAAAGGATATGGAGAAGTGGGATTAAACTTTGTCCCCTTGCAAAAACTCTCACACTATCAAACCACCAATTTATGGAAGAGATTAAAATTTTGTGACCCTTCTATCAGCTCTTGTTTAGTATAAACTAATATAAATAATGTAAACATTCTTGGGAATGGCAACTCTCAGTAGCAGGAAGGCAGGGTTTGCTCATCACAGCTTGTGGCTGTTGTCCACTGAGGATTAAAAAGCTTAAGAATCAGCTTTCAGAAACAAGAGATTAACCTTTGAAAGAAAGGGAGGGTTAATGCTTCTTTTCTATCGTGGGGTAGATAAGAAAGAAAACTGCATGGACTTCACAGACTCCAGTGTGTAGACTGAAGAGAATCTATTCTGAATTATGATCTCAACTGTAGCAGTCCTGTAAGCCTGACACTGGAAAAATAGCTGGCGTATTGCCTCATCAAAAACTTGAGAAAACAACCCTTGACTCTGACTTCAAACACCAAACACCAAACATATTCACACCAAGGGAGAAAAAAAAAAAAAAAGTTCCTTTTTCATAAAATATATGTTCTAAATTTTAATAAAAATGATAAGAATACCCAACTCTGCACTAGGCAGTACTCATCTCTAAGACAGACATTCCAATAAGAGGAGGAGATGTCATTGGAGAATTGCCAGGAATGCAGTCATCTATATATGCATACAAAGAGGAATAAAGACAATTTATTTTCTTCCCTCTCAGTTTTATAGATACGTCTTACAATAAATAAATACATTAAAAAAAAAAAAGGAGCATTTTATGATAGCAAGTTTTGTCAGAATGCTGACAAAGGAGAGCTCTAGAATCCCTTTTAGTGTGCTTATAAGAATGTTGCTGTGAAGCAGTCATGGTCAAGCTGCCAGCAGCTCAATACCTTACAGCTCAAAACCATCCCTTCCAAGGTAGGGTGAGAGAGAGAACTGGAAACAAAATAGAACTTATGGATTGAAATAAAAAGTATTTACTAAGCAGAAAAGGAAAAACTGAAAGAAAAGTGTAATGATAACAATACATATATGCATACACAGTGCAATTACTCACAATCCACTACTGACACACAGCAACAATACAACTTCCCACAGACCAACACAATACCAGTGCAATACCTCACCATCCATTGGCCAACACCCAAGAAACAACACAACTGCCCACCAATCATTCCACAAGGAATACGTGTTTGTTGCTGAACAACATATAGATGTGATTGTTCCAGGGCTGGGTAAGTGCCTGTTAAAATACATAAAATACAATGGTTGCTTATTGGAAATGAAATGAAGAAGAATTATATAATCAGTTGAAACTGTCCCTTCTTTTTCAGAACTTCTCCTTTTAGGTGCACTGTGATTGAGAGTGTCAGTTGCTCTGTGTAGGAGTTTTAAACATGGAAGTGCTACTTTAAGTTTTATTTTGAAGCATTAGTTCTGCTTTTGGTCTCCCAGGGACAAATTTCCATCAAGTACCTGAGCTCACAAATCCTTTGACAGGAAAGCAAATCTGAAAGAAGCTTAATCTGTTTGTTTTTTCTTGTATAATCACTCACATATTATATGGCAGTAGAAAAGTACAGATCTTACTAAGATCAATTCAAATAAGCATTATCATTTATTCCATTGTTCATATACAGCAGTCTACCTTAAGCAACTTCAATGACATGCCAAGCTATGTGGTAAATGTAACAGTGCCTTCATGCATAAACAAAGTGGGAGAAACTTCGTTTTCACGGAATCATGTTATTCCTGATATTAGCAGCCCTGGCATAATAGAAATAGGAACTGAAAAAAGTCAAATAATCTCTTTACCAACTCACATACTTAGTCATATGTGAAGTAAATTAAATTAGACCTTCAGACACCAGAGTTCTTGCACATCTGTTACTGAGTTCCAGCAGTGACTGCATTTTTCCAAGGTTCTTTCTTAAGAGTGGAGCAAACAAGTGCATTTAGTTTCCTCATTACCTTCTCAGTGGAACTTAAAATCTAATTTTGATTTGAGAGCCACTACTGAGTGCACAGCATTGACTTGTGCAGTTTTGTGCTTGTTCTTTAGAGGAGGTCTGCAAACATAATGCACAAGTTCCTCTTGTGGATGGAGGGTGCCTGTGTACAACATCACTTCTGGCTCTGTCATCTCAGCTTAAGAACTTCCAAGGGAATGACTTCAGGGAAGCATGTGGTAACCTGACAATGTAGTCTTAATTCCATCTCCAGCCCAAACTTGAAATGTCCATTTCCAAACGATCCTAAGATTATGCCTTTAGGAAACCAGCTCATAAGTATCATCATAGAATGGCATGTGTACAAGTCAGACCTTGGTTAATTAATCCTCTTGTAGCCCTTAGGTATTTAAGGGCTTCTGTCTTTCCCAGACAGTTCTTCATCCTGACAAAGTTCATGCACTACAGAAGGCTTCATTCTTCTTCACTGATTCACTGTGAGACATTGTTTTGTACTGACAGTATTACAGAAAGGAGAGAGTAGATCCTTCTCCAGAAAGGCTTAAATTCATTAACCATTTTCTTCAGGTTAGTGAATAGCTGAACTGCAGCTATTTTCTGCCAAAACACCAAAATAATTACAAGGTGCATAAAGCAGCTGATGCATTGCACCACTGGTTTGAATTGTGGGAAATTTAATTTAATTTAATTTTATAAAGTTTATTGCTGTATTATCACCAATGTTTTTGAACATTTAGATCTCAATGCCCAAACATCCATTTTTAAGCCCACGTTTTTCTTAATGTGTTATGTATTTTCTGCCTAATGCTTGACTCTTATTTTTCTGACATATTTTAATATATAACAGCTTAAACTTGTGACCCCTTTCAGCTTTTATCCTGCCTAAATTGTGTTTGTTTTTTTTTTCCTTTCTATGGCAACAAAATAATTCATGGGTATTTCCTCTGCAGTCAAAATGGGAAGAGTATTCTGTGTGAGCTTGTACTATAGGACTCTTAGCACAAAAAATCAATCGGTAGGGAGTTTAGACAAGATACAAATATTCTGCATGAGTGTCATGACTTTCTCACACTGATATTTTACTGTTGGCTATGTAGTGATCACAATAACAAGTGGGAGAAGAGCAAAATAAAGCCAAACACACATTTGCTATTTAAGCTTTTGTAGCATCTCAGCTGCCACCTTTTATCCACCCAGAGATAAAAAGTTCAGCTAGTATACAAAAAGCTGCCACCAGTGGCTAAAACGTACAAGCTTTGCAATGATACCCAGTGAGCAGCTCTACTCTCATAATCAAGTGTTCCATCTATCAGCTATTAGAAAAGCTTTTGTTACCTACTGCCTCATGGCTTGTATTGCAAAGATATAACAGACTTTCCATTGTAACCAGCCAGCACTGCACCATTCCTGGGATAGACACCCCTGGCTTTTCTAGATATTAGCACTAAATATATCTTAATTACCTTGTCTGTGGCCAGGATTTTTTTCCTAAAGGCAAACAGCCACACTAGCCTACAGCATAAACAGTTGATCTGCTTGCCCATCACATTTTGAAATTACCGATTGTCTCTTCCAGGAACCTGTCCCAACTCTGCACAAAAAGTCTCCTTGACTGTACTGGAAGGAATCTTACATACTACTTAGAAGGAAGGCTTCTGGCTTGGTCCAGCTATAGAGATGTTTCTCAAAGCTTCATGTCTATCCCAGAAGATTCTCTTCACTCTTTCTTACTGAAGATTACAGCTTCCCAAGCACTGGATCTCATCTGTATCCCTCCGGACTCTTTCATCTTGTCTTCTCAGTGTCTCGTCTTCTGGATCCCTCTCAGCCTCTGCAGCTAAGTCACCTGGTACTCTCTGCCTGAATACTATGACTTCAGAGATGACTGGACAAGGGCTCTTCACAGCATACAATTTCTATGATGCAGTCTGACATTTTGATGAAATGCAGCAGATCAAAAAGAAACAGTAAATATCTTTCAGATGTTCTCTTATATATTAGGAATGCAACTATAAAATGTGCATTTTACTGGTCCCACACTTTAGTATTTAGCCCAGAATATTGCTCAAAAATCATAAGATCTCCTAAATGGCATTTCTACATAATTTTCACTCAGATGCAGCCCAACTGAGTTGATTCACAATGACTAACCACAAGGTTTACTATAGGCTAACATCCCATCAATCCAGATCCTGTTTAAATGCAAGGAAAAATAACATCTATATTATAAACTGGGATGAAGAGCACCAGTTAGTCAGTGCTATTTAAATTTGTAAATTAAACAAACAGATATAAGGAAAAAATTATTCCGTAGAAAGCAGCAATGTTTGCTTTTTCTTGCAAATAGCCCTAAATAATGCCACAGGAACTTCCCATTACTTTCAAATTAATCTAAATACAAGGAATTAGCAGTGGTCTCAATGAATGTTTATGGTTTGCCTTGACATTTTCATATGAAGTCAATGTCTGCTATTTAAATATCCTATTTCCATTCACAAGCAGCAGCTGTTTAACCTCATGCAATCAGCAGGAAGTCCCTTTTAACATCGAAGTATTTCTTTTATATAAATTAGATGCATAAGGTAAAGTCTAGCAAGGCTGCATTATTTATTTTAACTGGGGTGCTATGTCTGAGAATTGTGAATATTTTAGCACTTAAAAATTATAGTTAAAGAAAAAAAATATCCTCCTTAATTCTTAGAGGGGAGGCCTTGGGCACAAAGAAGGAGGTTGGCTGTCAGTTGTATAGAACTGTTTAGGATTACCCCTACTTAATTCCTAAGTAGTTCTGGGCTTTTCACTTTTTTCCTCTTCTTTCACTTAACAGCTATGGGCCTGATTTTCAATTTTTTCAAATTTCCAGCACCATTTCTCACCCCCAAAAAATTTGGCAATCCATCCATAAGTCTTCTCAATCTTCTGATATGTCACTTCTGTTTCCTTGGAAACAATCAGAAATTTTGAAGTAATAATTATTCTTACATAGCTATATCAGCAACTGTTTATCACTAGATATTATAACCTAAGACTCACACTTTGTTTCTCAGTGTATAACCAGATTATGTATCTGGATTTACTACAGCAACTACAATTCCAGTACAGCTTTTGACATAATGTATTCACACTGATGCATTAAGATTTTTTCCTTATATGATGTGGGTTGTTTCAATCATAAATATGTGATCAAACTTCCACCACTTACTCTACAATTCTTTGAAGAAACAATTCTAATGATATTGTTCTAAGAGGAGACCCCTTTCTGATATTAATTCTTTAAAGAAACCTTCCTCTGTTTCAAAGCAGTGACTGATAGTAACTCAATGTGACCTTTTTCCCTGCCTTTGAGATGTCAGAGGTACCTGAAAAGTCAGTTAGAAAAAACCATCTTCAGAACTTGAAAAATGGAAAAGAGAAAGTTGTACTCTTACTAAAATGTACATACATTTTAGGCAATAAAGTGAAAATGATTTCTGGAAGATCTACAACGCATTCCCTGGGGCGAGAAACCTACTGTCACTACAGTTAATCTCACAGTGTACAAAACAGAAATAATGGAATATTAGGAGCTGAATAAGTAGCCTTATATGCAGTCTTCTCAATGACATACATATCCTGTAAAGAATGTATTGATTCTTCTCAGCTCTTCTCAGTGGTGCTTACCAATAGGACAAGGAGCAATGGCCTAGAACTTGAACAAAAGAAGTTACATACAAACATTCAGAAGAACCTCTTCACAGTAAAGATGACAGAGCACTGGAACAGGTTGCCTGGAGAGGCTGTGGACTCTCCTTCCATCTGGATCTCTATCTGTGTGACCCATTGTAGGGAACCTGCTATAGCAGGGGAGTTGGACTCAATGGTCTTTTGAGGTCCCTTCCAACCCCTGTGATTCTGTGTCAGCTTAACAGAAGGCCTCAGGGGAAAATAAATAATATAAAATAAAATGAAATATAATAAATGAGATAGTATCAAAAACAAACAAACAAACAAAAAACAAAAAATAGCAGAAAAGCAACAGCTGGATCTGGATAAATTATTTTCAAATAAACACAGTGGGAAAGGGAAGGTGATCCATGGCAACAGCTTCTTTCTCTGCTGCATTACACAGTGATGCAGGAATGGATTAAAAAAAAAAAAATTGCCAGTGCTGCAAACAGGAGAATTAAAACTCAGGGGAAAAAAAAATGCATGTGTATATATGCACATAATATATATATATATAATTGTGCCTAAATATCACTCTCTTCCAATTTCTGAAAAGTGCTTAAAATGAGAGCTGGATTGGTCTCTTCCGACTGGTGACAGGTGACAGAACGAGGGGAAATGGCCTCAAATTACACTAGGGTAAGTTTATGTTGGATATCAGAATAAACTCCTTTACGGAAAGGTCAGAAAGGGTTGTTAAGCACCAGAATAGGCTTCCCAGGAAGGTGGTTGTGTCATCATCCCTGCATGTGTTTAAAAACCATTTGGATGTGGTGCTCAGGGACATGATTTAGTGGTGGGTTGTTAAAGGTAGGGTAGTTTGATTAGGCTGTGGTTGTACTTGATGATCTTTAAGGTCTTTTCCAACCTGAGTGATTCTATAATTCTATATTTGAGAAGATCTGTTGTAAACAAACCTATCAAAACCTTATCACCATATGCAGGCAACGAGCAAGCTGAGCATACAAGTAGACAGCTTATTGCATGCAGATTGATTTTCTCTGAAAAGCTTAGGTTCAAAATAAATAATACTTGTGTTTAAGAAGGCTGTCTGGTCAGTTTATTAATGACATGTTACTGTTTTAGGAAAGAACAGAAGTGCAATACAGCACTTAGACCTGCTAAGACAAACTCTGATAGTGCTGGGACGTTGTAGCTGTGCATCAGAGAGACACCGTATTTCCCCTTGAGGAAAAAGCAGCTCATGTACCAAGATCTTAGAAAGGAGATCAAGAAGTCCCAGAGGTGCAGTTAGCTTATTAATAACAGCAGCTTCTTGTGCCCCAATGTGCCGCTTAAAAGAAAAGCTATTGCATTTTTTATCCATTGTAGTATAATAGCAATCTGTTAATAGGTTCCAAATAAGCTAATATTAACAGAAGGATATACAAAGCAACAATATAATGTCTAGCAGGAATTATAAGTCAAGAAAAGGCCTGCTCTTTAATTTAGTCAAATGGAGAAAGGGAAGCTAATGGTGCTTGGAAGGCTGAAGAATTTGTTATTTAATGGAGTCTACACTCGAACAGTTGGCGACCTAACATTAACAAAAAATGCAAAAAGTTTGAGATGTAAGTGGAAAAGATTAAGATAAGAAATATTAAGATGCACCAAATGTTTATTCGTAAGTAAATGTGACAAAGTTAACTTCAGAGCACATAGGGAGCTAGTTGAAGCAAATACCTTTGAGAGCTTAAAGAAATTTTGAATTTCTAGAAAAATAAGGAAAAAGTACTGGTCTTCAAAAGTGGGAGAAAAATGGCACAAAACATTTCAGAATATTTCCCCCTACCCAGAAAAAAAAATCTTGGAATGAATAACCCAGCTATCTACTTTTAAGCAGTTGGGAAATAAGAAGGTAATAAGCAATAGTCAGCATACAGGTGTAAAAGAAAATCCTCTTTATTCTTATCTTTATGAATAGCAGTAAAACCTACAAATGCTGAATATACTCATGTTGGCCTTTTGATATTGTTTCCTACAAGACACTTTGTAAGCACATTAAAGAAGTATAGCATAGATGAAATTGTTATAAACTTGTGCCCAGCTGGTCTGCAACCTTAGGGTCAAGTCACCAGTGGTCAGGAGATCAATTAATGTATTGAACAACATTCATTAGGACTTTCTCCTGCTGATGAAGAGGGAATATCTCTTTCAAAATCTGCAAGCAGGACAAATTGGAGAGATGAAGCCAATATCCAGAGACAATAAAAATGAAAATACATATTCAGAAAACAAGTAGAAAAAAATATGATGCTTTTCAGTAGAAACAAGTGCAAAGGTGCTGGACTGTGGTGTGGTTGCCTGAAATGAGGACTGGGAAGCGTTGGCTGGCAGAGAGGTTTATTGCCTTTGGTAATCAGAATCTGAGCATGAATTTCTTTAGCTGCTGAGAAAAAAATGGAAAATATGGAGAAAAGGAAACATGAATTCAGGCACAGAAAAGCAATCATACTGCTCTACTCATGCTTGCTAGAGAAACAACCAGTCTGGGGCACTGCACTTCTGGGGAGATGCTGATTGAGCTAATCAGAAACAGTCCAGAGAAGAGCAAAAGTGAGAATCGAGATCAATCTGAGAACTTCTGAAGAATGTGCTGTTCTTTATTTTAAAGATAAGAAAGTTCTGGGAGATGTGCTAGAAGATGCCAGAATGATGAAGGTTCTGGATGGCAACACTCTTTGTGCAAGAAAATTAGAGAAAAGTCAGCAAAATCAGGATATGTATTAAGGAATATTTTCTAACAGTGAATCATAGAATCATAGAATGGCCTGGGTTGAAAAGGACCACAATGATCATCTAGTTTCAAGCCCCCTGCTATGTGCAGGGTCACCAACCAGCAGACCAGGCTGCCCAGAGCCACATCCAGCCTGGCCTTGAATGCCTCCAGGGATGGGGCATCCACAACCTCCCTGGGCAACCTGTTCCAGGGTGTCACCATCCTCTGAATGAAAATATTCCTCCTAATATCTAACCTAAATCTCCCCTGTCTTAGTTTAAAACCATTTCCCCTTGTCCTATCACTATCCAGCCTCGTAAACAGCTGTTTCTCCTCCTGTTTATATGTTCCCTTCACGTACTGGAAGGCCATAATGAGGTCTCCCTGGAGCCTTCTGTTCTTCAAGCCGAGCAAGAACAGTTCCCTCAATCTTTCCTCATAAGAGAGGTGCTCCAGACCTCTGATAATATTAGTGGCCCTCCTCTGGACCTGCTCCAAGAGTTCTGTGTCCTTTTTGTACTGGGAAGTACTAAGCTACGTTGGCAGTGATTGAGTTCTCAGCAATAAATATTTTTAATAACATACCTGCACAGAATTAATCCAGAAGGAAATCTAGAATATATCAAGGTGCAGAGATTGTGCTATTCCAGTACTCCATCCAGCTCATGCGACCCGCTCACAAGCACTACTCTCCTTTTTGGCTTCTGTGTCAACATGTCTTGTTACTATGGTAACTGATAACATCAAGCGTTCCTTTCATTAAATGGTATTTTTTGAGCTACGAAACACATTCTGAGCTGGGAACACAAATGCTGCATTAGCTGTACTCTTTATAATTTTAAAAAGAGTTGTGCTCAAGAAAAATAAAGTAAGAAGGGCTTAGAGGCTGCATTTTTATCTTAGCATTTTGTCTTAGCATTAAAATTGACCATTAAATTTCTACTGGAACAAAGTTTCTCAAGGAAATGCCAAATCACTGATGCCAAGAAATCTTCATCCAAAGTAATCTTTGCAGTACTTAAAGCAGGCTTAAGGTAATACACTGCTCACACAGAGCTCTGCATGTATTGTTTGGTGGATGTTATAGATCTTGTAGAGCCAAGACCCTTCTTGAAAGCCCTGCAATACCAAGGGGCATAATAACCTCTGTTGCTGCCACAATTCCCAGTCACTATTTCTATGAAACTGGAGCTCTGGGATGGTGCACTTGTTTTCTGTGTCTGTGGCTCCCCGATGGTAAGAATCAGATGGTGCACAGAAAATGCTTATTCACAAGAATTATGCCCTTCATTGAAGAGTTCTTGCTTTCTTCTTGCTTTTACTTACTTGTGGTCAACTAAAGGTGATGTTTTGGAGGATTATTTTGTTTTGCTTTGTTTTCTGGGGGTCTAATTTAAAAGTAAATATTAAAAAAAAAAAAAAAAAAAAAAAGGAAAGAATTGTTCATGAATGTGAAATATAATGTTCAGTTTATTTATTGTATAGCTATGCTGCAGTTGTACCACAGTGGATGATGATTATCAGACTTGCAAATGTCATAAGGAACAACCTGAGAAAACACTCAAATTTTCCATGTATTTTAGGCTGTTACACATCACTGATCATCCCTAACCTGGGTCAGATGTGAAGCTTGCAGTTTATTTGTCAAATAAGATTAAATATGCCATTTTTTTTAGCCAGTGCCCTCATGTTTTTTCAATCCTTTAACAAGTACCTGTAGTTCTAAAAATTTTTAGATGAATTTTAACAGATCAGAACTCTTCCAGAAAGTTCTTACAAAATATAATGTGTAATTTTTTTTTCTAGCCGATGGTATTTGTCTAAGTTACTAAAGAGTAATAAAATATTTCATCTTCTTTTCTTATTTCAGCCAGAAATTTATAGCTAAGGAATTGCTACCTCAAACATGCTTACTTGCTGAAAGATGTGATGCGCTGATGGCACTCAAAATATCAGACAACTTAGTGGAGATTTTTACTTTTTCTAATTTCTTCCTTATCAGCTTCAATTCTTAGCGAAAAATTTCTCTGGAAAACTAGTAGATTTGAAGAAGGCATCTATTATTGAGAGGAATAATTTCTTACTTTTCCTTTTTGAGTCTGATCAGATTGAGATTTCCCTCAGCATATTCACTCTGCCTCCCATGTCCTTTTCTATCCTTTCCATCCATTTAATTTCCTTCTTTTTCAGAGAAATGAGTGAAACTACCATGCTGTGGTAATGCACTGTTCGCTCTGTTTGTCTGTTGGATCTTTGCACGTACCTATTCTGTTGTCGCTGTCTGTTTCAGATGCAAGCTCTTAGGGAAAGGAAATAATTAACATTTCATTTTGCCAAAATGACTAGCACAGTGATAGATTGCTATTTATCTTAGACACATCCCATTCCTTTTCATTTGCTTGGAATATAAAAGTATACAGAAATTTGTCTGCTTTAGTAGCTTTTTAAGAAGCAAATATAATGGTGACAAACATAATGATGATGAAGTTGACAACAATAATAATAACTGTAACAAGATCAGACTTTAAATGGTGATTCTTCACATGCAACTCAAATGAATCTTCTTGCTAAATTTTAGTAATGCCAATTTTACTGCAGCCCAAAGAGAACTTATTATCCTCTAAACATATATTGAACATCTAGCACTGAGTTTTCTTTTCCTTTTATTTATAGTTGCATCACTCCTGTGCTGAATTCAATTGTCCTCATAATGATACACCTGCCTGTTCCATCTAATTGCTAGCTTCGATCTGAAAAAAATACTTTTCTTTCTCCACTTTCTCCCAGATCCTCCCCCCACTCTTGTATAAAATTAGTATCAGCAGCTTCACATATCTTCTACAAGTTCTCTACACAATCTTAAGATTTTTTATTTTTTTTCTCTCATTTTGGACTTGTTCTTCCTTTATCTCTTTTACAAAATTCTTGAATTTTTTACTAAGTTGCTCCCAATTCTGCCGTAGGTCCCAGTGTATGTCAGCTCTTATGAAAGGATTCTAAGTAGCTTCAGGTTTCCATTCAGTCTTTCATTCAAACTAAAATGCATTTTAAAATCAAAGAAAAAATATCATTTTTACTGTTCTTTTTCTTTTGCCATCACATTTTGCTCTGATCCTAATAGTCAGATTTGTTTGCAGTTGGTTTACTGAGTTTGTGTTAACATTTTGATACCATTTTGTGTTAATATTTTGAATTCACCTTGGTAGCAGTATCCACAATGTTCTCTCTGATTTACTGCCTGTTCTTTATCTTTCAGTTTCTGTAGAATTAATTTAAGATGAGGTATTTTGAGAGACTTTATTTTCCCACATACTAAAAGAAATGTATATTTGCAAATCTAAAAGGCATCTTTTCTCCTTATTGTGAGAAAGTAAAGTCTTCAAGTTTCGGATAATTCTCCTGCTGTCTGAAATAAGATTTCATATCACAGCAGTAGTGTTCTCTTTTTCTGCAATTATTATTTATATTATTGGTTGAGGATTTGCAATAGCTAACCTCTCTATCAACTACAACACACTTACCAAGAATCATCTTGCCTTGAAGTTAGATGACAAGGTAACAGCAAGATCTGTGGAGGCCCAGAGAAGTAATGCACATGCACAAGGAAGGTATATTTCCAGAAAAGGAATCTTTCAGATGGAAACTGATAGTAGAACACGATTGGCACCTGTGAACACTAAGGTGCCAGAAAGACACCACTATAACCTTCTGATTCTCTCTTGCCTTGTGTGTCATTAACTCTGTGCACAGATGGCCATTAAGGGCTTGCTTCAACCTCGACTGAATCAGTGGAAGAGCCTGTTGACTTAAATGGGCAATGAATAGACCTAGATTTTTATATTATAAATATTTATGAAATTACATCTCTAATCATTCATAATTTTCACCACAATTTAATGATTAATAAGGCTGAAATACGGTGGAGAGTTTTGAACAAATATGCTCAGATAACTGATGGGGGGGGGGGGGGGGGTGAAAACTACTTACGATCAAATAGCTAAAATTTATTGTTTGAATTAAATACTACTTTTCTGAAAGAGTCAAGCACTGAAATGGGCTGCCCAGGGAGGTGGTGGAGTCACTGACCCTGGAGGTATTCAAGGAACGGTTGGATTTTATGTTGAGGGACATGGTTTAGTGAGTACTACTGGTGATAGGTGGATGGTTGGACCGGATGATCTTAAAGGTCTTTTCCAAACCTGGTGATTCTGTGATTCTGTGATTCTGTAAACAGCAATAACGCATGATGAAAAATATGCTTTCATTTACTTTCCAAATGAATTAATAAAAAGAAGATTTTATTTAGGACCAGTACTGTTTGTTTTCTTACATTAATCATTTTAATGACCTAGAACATTCTGAAAACATATTTTGATGTCCTTAATTAGTAGTGAGGCCATCTAATTAAAGAAATAAACATCCAAAGCTTAAGGTGAACATATTGTGAGATAATTTTAGAACTACAGGAACAAAACAAGCTGAAGATGCAGGCCCACAGATTGACTGGATTGTCAGGAAGAATACATTGCATTTGGAAGACTTCTTCACAGAGAGCATGGGAAAGAGAAGCCATCTCAGGTCCAACTGTATGGAGAACCGAAACAATTTCACATTAGACAGAATAAGCAGAGAAACCACTAATCCAAATCTATAATAATCAAGCTTAGGTTTTCAAGGTATACAGATTGTTTACAACAGTTCTGTATAACCCAGGAACAAAGAAGTTAAAAGACTATCTTAGGGAGTCCTTGCTTTTAGAGACCCAAATTATTTTTGGTCTCAGAGCTCCCAGATGAATCCAAATCCATGGGAAATTTTGTCTCCCAGCATACTCACCTTCAGATGACCTAAGGAATTCTCATATACTCAAGCACTTGTTGTCTTACATCTACAGCACTTTGATAGTACTGCACCCAGCCGTCAGAGAGATTCATTGTCAGTGTTGAATGGAAAGGGGATTAACTGCAAGAGATATTGGATGGTTTGAGTCCAACACCATTTTCCTTTGAGACCTCAAATATATCAGTGAACCATCTTATTTGTTTAGTTTGCTGATGGCACAAATGATGTTAACACTGATGGTACACCTAGTCAAGAAAAAGCATCACCCTGTATTATATGGAAAAAGATTAAACAAAACATAGAATATACTTATAGGCAAATAAGTAACAACTTCCATCAGCAGTGGGTGGCTTACCATTCCCATCTGGATGATTCTTTTTAATAGAAGAAAATAGGTTGGAATATTAATAACTTATGAAGCATAACTAAGATGAAATGCCATTACAGAGGTGTTACTTACGGGGGCACTAAATACTTTGATGCTAAATTCCCCTTGTGATAAATGCAAAGTAATGGTCAGAGATTGATTTATACAGCCATCAGTCAGCAAAGAGGTTGAAACTTCCTTTGGTAATAATGGTGCTTGAAATAGGTCAGATTTTAACCCCTTATATGTTATTTTTCCAAAGCTTTTCATGTATGTACATTCCAAAAATGTATTATTGAAATGCATGTAGCAAAAAACCCTCACAATTACTTTATCTGAATAGATTAGCCTGATGCTTTTTTCTTAATGCACTCACATTAAGTAAGCTTAATGTGAAAGGGACTTTAAAGCCCCCCCACCTCCAACCGCCCTGCTATAGGCAGGGCTGCCACTCACCAGATCAAGTGCCTAGGGCTCCATCAAACTTGGCTTTGAGCACCTGCAGGGGTGAGGTAACCACATCTTTTCTGGGCAGCCTACACCAGAGCTTCACTGCCCTCTAAGAATTTCTACCTATTATAGCCAAAACCAGAAGTTCTCTTCAAGTGTAACAGGTTGTAACAGGTAGTAATGACTTCTTTCTGTTGAAATAGGAGAAAAAGCACATGACTGAGTTACTGTAATTTCTCTGAGTGGCCCTGACTGACTAGTTAAACACAGACCTTTTGTGTTTGTGGCATTGTTAAGTCAGGCACAGGCCAGAAGAGAAGCAGTACTCTGGGAGCAGGGAAAGAATCTGGCTGGAGGTTTTGCAGGTTAAACTAAATGTAGTTTTGCCATCTGTTCCAGTGTGTAAACAGATTAGTGGTGTCATGCTTTTTATCTGGATCAGCTCATTTCTCCCCCATTAAATCACTGATATACTATGTAAATCCAGCTGTTTTGACTAATTTGAATTTAGAACAAATCTTATCTCACCAGGCCATGCAGGCAAAAGCGATAAAGGAGAGTATTTTTCCTCTCCTGCAATTAGCATTTCATATCCTCTATCTACAACAAATTATCCATTCAGACTCTTCTGTTGCTGTATTTCACCACTCTCAGGCAATTGGTGTACTAGCAGAAATTAATGCAAACACAGAACATTTGAGGTGCTGTGGTGTCACATCTGGACCTTAAGAATAGATTATAGAAGAGGGGGCAGAATCTTTCCACAGATTTAAATATGCAATTTATCCAATTTTATATGGTGACTGTAATAAGCAAATGATATTTTTGGCTACTGGTCTGAGCACAGCCAACTCCGTCCTGATTAGTAGTGAGTAGTGTGATTTATGTTAGTAGTCCCTAAAGAAACAAGTTATCCTTCTTACTCACTGTGATAGTTTAACATTGCACTTATGAAAACATAAAAATCAAAAATCAACTGACTGAATACCCTCCTTTTTTTTTTTTTTTGTGTGTGTCTGACTAGCACAGCAGGAAGTAGAATGTCCAAAGTACTATTCTATTTGATTCACTAGACAGAAAATCTTAAGCATTCTTAAGGCTTACATTGCATTTCTAGGTATGCCTTTAAAAATTAATCAGAAACCATTAGACAAGGCTAGGAATTTTGTGATGTTGACATAGGAAATTTCAGAACACTCATTCACTCTGTGTGGCTTGATGTGTCAGCATGATGAAGATATACGACAAGATGATATGAGCAATACAGAAAGTTCATTAGGAAAGAGGCAAGCATCCTCCAATCACCTTTTCCAACTGGTCTTAGTAAGCAATCTGACTTCAGCTTGGTTGTCCTTCCCCATACACTTTGAATACTGCCATCACAATCCACAGAAGCAGATTTCCCTTATGAAAATCCATTCTCAGGGTTGAATTACTGTGTTACTTTGTCTTTCATTGTGAAAGTCACACCAAATTCCTTTCTAGGTCAGTTTTTAGACAATTTTCTGAATTT
Source organism: Centrocercus urophasianus (assembly GCF_019232065.1). Lineage (NCBI taxonomy): Eukaryota > Metazoa > Chordata > Aves > Galliformes > Phasianidae > Centrocercus > Centrocercus urophasianus. The sequence continues at coordinate 8,692,864 of NW_024885344.1, forward strand.
CTTTCTGAATTTTGCAGCAATGGAGTGACGTCTCTTCATTGTTCAGCCTGAAAGAAATAGAAAAGGAAGTTGTACACCTAGAAATTTTTTATTAAGCCCAGTAGAGGAACACATCTTCCTCCCAGAAACATGCTTCATAGATCTTCAACTACCGTCAGATGACTCCTCTTTGCTAAGGATTTTGGGTGTTTGTTGTTTTCTTTTTTTATTCTGCAGTTTTATGATGATATTCAATGAACCCAAATACAAACAGATTAATGATAACTCTATTCTGATAGCATAAAATCTGGCATTTTGTGATGATAAGTCAGCCCAAGGAGGAAGCGTCATTTCCCATTGAAGAATGAATCATTTTGATTCTGATTTCTTTGGAGGGATTATTTCTATTTACAAATGGCAGCAGGTGAAATTTCCTTTCAAGAAACCCTGATATCCTTTTACTTTCCACTGAACTGAATGCAGTCTAAGTCTTTAACAGAATGAAACTATCAGCTTTCCCCATCACAAGGGTTGCCCATAGAGATTGAGCAATTTATTTAAGACAGTTGACCTTAGATAACTGTGAACACTCGATGGAATTATGTCATTTTGCAGCAATCATCTTGATGGTGTACTGGAGCACTTAGACACGTAGACTCACCTACAGAGATGCGTCTTTTTTTCTATATATCATTCTATATTCTATAAACACCACAAGATATGCAGCATAGCTGTTTCTCTCATGAGTACTTTCACAGGGTCAGATTTTCACTTCCTCTAAAGCACTATGAAGGGATTGTATAGTAAGAATTCAGATACAGTCTTACTGGAAATTTCTGATATCTTAGGGAAGAAGAAAAGAAAAAAAAGAGAAAAATAGAAAAAAGATAGAAAAAGTTACGCATGCAGTTTTTTGGAGAGATAAGCAGAGTCAATTATGAAAGATAAGAACATTTCTTGTAGGTGTAGATGAGGGATAAAGGAACTCAGATGAGATACATCCTGATTAACAGAAAGGCTAGGTACAGAAAAGTTGTATCAGACCTACTGAGAGCAAAAGATTTTCTAGCCATAAAAATGGTAAGGAATCTCTTATTACTCAAGCCAGCATGAGTAAAAACAGGAAGGGTTAATTAACAAGAAAAGATAAAAGCCATTACGTTTTCTAGTTTTGTATTCTTGCATGTGTACATGACTTTCTCCTTTTTTCAGACACATATTTGCATTATTCTGAGATGATACTGCAGTAAGGTAGAGGGAATGAGTAATTATGAAAGTAATAATGATTTTATGTAGATCTCATCAATGAGTTTTATCCAAACTAATCAGATATATTAATAATGGCAAATAATTAATCCCAAGCAAATTCTAGTTAATTGCCTACCAAACCACAATTTTCAAGAAATTTCAGACTCAGTCATTTTTTTGCTGTAGTTATTTTATTCATGTTTTCCTTTCACTATTCCCCCTGCTTACAACTTTAATTTTGAAGGACTTCTCTTCTTCCTTTCCCCACTTTACACAATGAAGAAGTATTTCTTAAGATCAGAGGCATAAACTTTACACAAAAAGGCTGTGGCAAATGAAGTTTAAATAAGATTTTCTTGTACATGTTCTTACCTACCAATTTACCATTATCCATTTCTTCTACAATGTTAATCACCTCTTTCCTTTTTGTACAGACACACTGAGGCTGGAAAGATCTTTTATGTGTATTTTTTTGCAGAGCGTCCTTTTCATCAGCTGTAAAATCCCTTCTTAAAGGGAACAAATGAAGATAAATTCAGTGGCATCAGGACTCTACTTATACAACCTTGAACACACTGTTGTAGAAATTCAAGTGTAAGAAATTTTCTCCTCCTTTCCAATATGGTTCCTACTAATACCCTTCAGGGAAGCAGAGGAAAGATCATAATGACACCTAATTCTCTATTTGAAACACTTTGCTACAGACTATATCTGAAATAGAGTTATATAACTAAAAGTTTTTAGATATTATCATAGTCTCTGGATCAACATTGTCTTTGAATACATGTACTAGTTTAGCATTAGCCAAAGCAATATACTTCCCAGTGTTTCCTGAATAGACCCTTAGGTCTGCTTTATACTGCAGTTGCTGCTCCTGGTCTTTGCAAGGGGTGCTGGATGTCTAATTTCATTTCACTCTGACAGCAGATCCACATTCCAGTGCCAATCAGGTGTCAGTCCTAACCTTGTGAGAATAAGAACTGACCTGAGAGGAATAAGATTCACAGAGAATTGAATTCTAGCATCAAGACTGGAACTTGTGGTTCTGTCCTTTCACCTGTACAGTGAATCAGCAATGCTAAATACTCTAAACACTCCCTTGGTGAAAGGACATCATATGGTAGCTCTGTGGATGCAAATCGGGATGGTCTGGGAAACATCATTGACAGTTACTATGGAAAGCTAAGCTTAGACACTGAGCCTGCAATAATTCTCCCATCTTTTAAAAGACAGAGTTGCTACAGTTTTGACAAGAGAAGAACACAAGAAAAATAGGTGACATTTCCCCTCAATATAATCCTGATGGACTCCTAAAGTGCAGCCAATTGTGCTTTTTCATACACTTTGGCATGTTGTTAGACTGCAGCATGACAAGAAAATGATGAATTTGGCTATTTGATCAATCAGTGGGAGATTAGGTTGGTCCACCTTTAGCCTAGTGACATGACTGCTCCTGGCTCTTAGTGGCAGTTATTAGATACCTTATTGATGAGGGGAACTCAAGCTCTGTTTGAAGGTAACAAAAACTACTAACTTCTCTTGCATCAAAACTTATCTGCTGCTTACCTCCAAGTCTGCACTAAATGTGTATCCCTGCTACATGATCTGCTTTTCTTTCCGGATAAATATTTACTTTTCAGTTTTTCATTTATGCATTTGATGGAATCATAGAATATCCTGATTTGGAAGGGACTCAATGATCATAAAGTCCAACCCCTGCCTCCACACAGCACTACCCAAAAATCAGACCATATATCTGAAATCAATATCCAAATACTTCTTGAACTCTGAAGAACCTTTTCCTGATATCCAGCCTGACCCTCTCCTGGCACAGCTCCATGCCCTTCCCTCAGGTTTTAGTGCTTTCACCAGAGAGCAGAGGTCAGATGCCCCTCTGTTCCTTACATGGAGAGCAGTAGGCTGCCATGAGGCTTCCCCTCAGCCTCCTCTGCTCTGAGCTGAAACAAGCCAAGGGACCTCAGCCACTCTGCATATCTCTTCCCTTCTAGACCCTTCACCATCTTCATAGACCACCTCTGAATACACTCTAATAGTTTTATGCCCTTTTTGTACTGTGGTGCACAATGCTCAAGTTGAGGCCACTCCAGTACAGTGTAGAGAAGGGCAATCCCTTGCCTTGCCCAGCTGGCAGTGCTGGTCCTGGTGCACCCCAAAATACGGTTGGCCTTCCTCATTTCCTGGGCACAGTGCTGACTCATGTTCAACTTGCTGTCAAAAAGGACCCCCAGATCCTTTTCAGCAGTGCTGCTCTCCAGTGCCACATACCCCCACTCTGCATATACTGAGAGGGTGTTCTAAGGAAATACAGATTTGCAATTCATTTTAAAAATGAGCATACTTTTACTATACAGTGAAATAATTGTGTGATGAACAAATGCAGTATAATTGCTAGGTACTACTTCTTGACAGCTGTAACTGTGACGTAAAGGATTTAATATACCGGTTGGTAGTCAAGAAGGAGAACCAACATTATCTCAGAGTTGACTAACAAGTTTTGATGCGGTATTGAAAAAGTTCTCTGAGATTCTCAGTGATGCAAGGTCATCAGGATCCTTCAGATTAACCTCCTAGACTTAGCTCAGTGGTGCTACCATTATTGTCTTTACTCAGAAGCTGGGACAGAAACTCAGTCTATAATTCTCTTTCCATTGCCTGCTTGCGTTCAGAGATGCTACTGTGACACATATCCTCAGAAGAAAGCTTGCTTTTCATTGAAGTCAGAAGAACATACTAAATAAAACGGGACTTTGTTAAAGTGAGGATAACCAAAGATTACTATATTATTTGATATTATTTTTAATTAGAAGCAAAATATGGGTTCCTTTTATCAAAATCCCCAGTGCAGTAGTTTGTGAAAAGTATTAAAATCAATTCCCAAATTAAGGTTGTGTGTATTTGGTTATGGAGTTTGAGAAATAATGATGCGTGAAATTGATTGCAGTATCATGATTCACTCACCCTATCACGCTATCAGATAATTTTTTTTTGCACAATTTATTTTTCATCAGAAGAAAGAGCAACAAAGAAGTGAAGAGCTCATGGCCACTTTCATAACAGCTGTTCTGAATGGTTTATTGAGATATTGGCAAAATCCTTGCACTCTTCAGGTCAGTGTTTTGAACACAATTTAACCTGGAGCCAGCTCTTCTTGTTCAATGAAAATGTTCTGAGAAAATCAGAGGAAGGATGTGCTAAGAGTGAGATTAATCAACCCTGCCCTAATTTATCATGATAAGGAACTGGCAATTGATATTAATTATTGTCATCGTGTCATTATTATTGTATTATTATTTATAAATATTATTATTTAAGTATTATTATTTATAAATATTATTATTTAATTATACTCATTGCTTGAATTTTTTTTTTTTTTTTTTTTTGCTTGTTTTTATAGCACTCAAGACATTCTTCCATTCTCTGCAATATTTTCACAGAGAGCATTTATAAAGAAAAGAGTAAGGATGCTTGAGGGGAATTATTTCCTTAGGCAAGTAGGTCTAGACGGTTCACTTAGAGATATGCAATATGATACCTAATGCCCTTTATGTTCTAGTTCCAACTGAATCAATTGCTTTATTCATCCATTAGAGAGTTTTGATGAGGGTGCATCGAATTCCAACTATGCTGCATTTGTTTCCTCCTTTTATTGACAAAATTTTCTCACAGAATATTATTTTTAGTCTTGTGTTAGTTGTACTCTGTCTCCTGTTATCTTTAAGTTTCTTTGTACATAATTTTGAAGATATACTACAGAAAATGTTTTTTTCTCTTTCACCCTTTTCTTACAATCCCAACGAATTTTCTGATCATCTGTAACTGCAAAAACATTGTCTATGTCTGCATCTCTTTTATCAGAAAAACAAAGCAAGTTCTGGGGTTGTTGGAGAGGACAAAGAGAGGCACAAAGAAACAATTGTCATCCTTACGGCAACGTATAGAGAAGAGGCTCTCCCTGCTACAGACTTCTCTTTCCAGATTTGCTATGGTACAGAACTCTGGTCTGCAACATCATGTCCTCATATTCTACTGATCTACCCTGACTACCGGTAAGATGTGAGCTACACTGTTTTCTTTGTGTGATAGAAGAAGGAGGAGAAAGGAAGGACAAGGGCAAGATTATTCTCCTATTCTAGGAGAGCAAGAATAGGTGCAGGTCAGGCTGAAATTCCAGAGGACATCTATAAAGGGAAGAGATTTTTCTACCTCTTGTGACTGGGAAGGAAGAGAGGAGAACAGCTATTTATTTTGGCTGCAGGGTTGACTCCTGGGAAAGTAGCAAACATCTTCTACTACGTCCATGCATCTCCTTTTGTAGAAAACACATCAGCAACGCACAACAGACAGTGATAGTAAGTGTAGTGCCTGGGCCATAAAGACCCACTGGTCAGCCATATTCAGATTTTCATGGATGGAACCTACTTTTCATATCATCTACATTTGAGCATGGTAGGGATTACAGAATAACAGGTGATACAGGACTATTATTCTGATTATTTCTGAAGGATCTCTCTGTTCCTCAGGATGTAGGGTACCATTCACATTACTGGACTCCTCAAAAAAGCCAAAGTTAGTGAACTTAGTGCGAAGTAGTATAATAAATCTTCTTTAGATATATTCCAATAGTGCAGGAAATATTCTCTGTTTCTATGTCTAGCTGCATTTCTAATACAAGACAAAAGCATTGGAAGGGGCCAAATTGTTTTGCAACTAATAAATAAATAATACTTTACAAGATGTTCTGAAAGTGAATCTTTTGTGGGAGTTGTACTGAGAGAGACTTGAAAACCAATCAGGGGATGTAATGACAAGTAATTAAGGAGCAAAGTATGAAAGACACAGTGTCTGCCAAAAAGCAACAAACAAACAAAGAGCTGGAGCATTGTTAATCAGTGGTTTGTATTAGAGTACAAGATATGGGAAATCATTCAAGGAAAACAAATTTGACTTTATCCAGATAAAGCAGCTATTGTTGTAGGATGGGCTTTTTTTTTTTTTTCCTATTTTCTCTGAGTAATTCTTGAGAAAATGTGAGAAAACCACAAAAGCCAAGCCACAATAGTGTTTTCGTATGTGACATTTACTCCTTCTCTTTCTCTACCGAGGAAAATAGGAGTTTGTGCATTATGCACTTTGTTGCAAGAGTTACCTTACAAAAACTCTTCACTTAAGGTTACACAGAATTAGTAGTAATCTGTCTCAACTAAGGCACCTAATTATCATCATTAGGAGGTAACTAGTATGTAGTCACTCTATTCGAAGAGATAATTCCAAATATAATGTTAGGCTTACATAGAATATGAGTGCCAATTCTGTCTTCCTCATTTTATCAGAAAACCTATGCTTTTCAGAAGGCTGTATGGAGCTGACCATTTTTTGCATGAAGGAGTCATTTTCTTTTAAGAGAGGCAACAACTGAAAGTGAACATGCAAAAACCTTCCTGTTCTTACTGACTTATATTCTTATGAATAACAGGCTAATCTGGTACATCTCTACCTTGTATAGCTAAGGCGCACATTAGAAACTTCTGATAGAGGGCTTTGTAAGAAAGCCATCAGAGCAGCACGATAGAATCGATCAAAACTGTCAAATCTTTGTGTTGTGCTGTACTCCTTTTTTTTTTTTTTTTATTAAAAGCCCCATAACAATTAACTGCAAACAGATGGGTAGTTATTAGCAGCCTTTGACAGTTTTAACTTTTGTTAATTCCTTTGCAGCCAGTTATTTATACCAATCTCAAGGAGGACATAAGAAATCTTATATAAATAGCATAAAACAGAATACAAAGGAAACACCACTCAGTTGGTCCAGAGGCCACCAGTGTATTCACCATTGTGGAGTAACAGATTTGGCCGATGTGATGATTTGGAGAATCACCTTATACAGAAACAGTGTAAAGTTATGAATGCTTCAGCCCAGGTTCACGGTGACAATTAGTACCTCATATCGTGCTGAAATAGATGGTATGTAAATATTCTCAAATATTTATGAATCTAATCCTTCCAATACATCTTTTTCAAGCAGTCATTACTATTTGTTTACTTAAGTACATTGCCTCTCTCCCTCTGTTGTCTAACATTTAGTTTATGATTACAAAGGCTATGCCTGTTAGCAAATAATGCAGACCAATGGGAACAGATTTGTAGAGCTGTAAATAAAGTCTAGGTGAGTTATTCTGAGGAGGTGCTTCAGACGAGATGCAGAAAGAAACACATGGGACTTAATGGCCATAGCAGCAGGGGTGCATTAAATTTTCTCCTGAATGCATGATCCAATTTAATTTTATGCAAAAGGAATCAGATTTGTGTGCTCTGAGACTTCTCCATAGTGTAGACCAGAGCACAGTCTGTGGAGACAATTAGGAGATTCTCTCCCAAAATGCATGCCTGACCTTCACTGGAACTCAAAAATCATGCAAATATTCCTTATAATGTAAATATACATCAGAAATGTATGTAAAGATGAGGTGGCTCTCCCACCAATCCACATACACTGGATGATGAACAAAGTCTTACTAGGGGGAAGATGGTTTACGAAGGATCATTTGGTTGTGATAAGCACATGGCATAGCAGGAGCCTGGGGCTTTCTGCTGAGGCTTACGCAGAAGTTACAGGACAGAGGGACTTCAAACATAAGTCATCCATTTGTGTGCTTCAGCAGCTTTGATCAGGTGAAGCAGACAGATTGCTGTCTCGAGCCCTAAAGGCAGCAGGGATGCCTCTGCAAGTGCCTCCTGTGTTCTTTGTACTAGCTGAGCTAGTCAGAAGGAAGGCAAGTAGGATTATGAGAAAGGAGAAGGAATGAAAAGATCAGTTGGTGTGCTTCTTTTATAAGGATAAGCAAGAGGTGCACTTAAATGGCAAGTAACTTTGTGTTGGCTGTTCACAACAGTTCATAATTGTATTTGCTTCTGTCTCAGAACTCCCACCTTGAAATGCCAGATTCCTGGGGAGCTGTGTTTTCTCCTGAGGAAGAACATGCTGAAGCAGCATGGAGTGGAACCACTGAAGCTCGGGAGCCACAGAAGTTCAGTAAAAAATGGGGCAATTACTGCCTCCTGTTCCAGTTCCCTAAGAAGGTCATGAGCAAGGTCTGTGCTGTAAGTCCTATCCAAGAGCAGACAGGACAGGATGGACCTTCCTCAGAACCTGGAAACTTAACAGACATGAAAGATTAAATGGATGAATTCCTATGCACCAATCTTACTTGTAGAAACATGGAAAAACTTGTAGAGATTGATTACAGATAGCTCAAACATATGCAGCAAGGAAATATTGCAAGAACATTCCTTAGCATTGTTTGACTGAAATGAATGGATACTGACAGCTTTGCTATACTTCTTTTCCAGTGTATATACTAGTACAACCACGTCAATTTACTGAGCAGACTATTTCTGTACCTATGTTTGTAGGGCCCTACTTTTACAACAGTGGACAAGCTACTCAATTTTCCTGACAACTGTAAGTCTCAAAGTTATACATCCTTAGCTTTTCTCCTAGTAGGTTTTCCTGTTATAGGAATGCAGCTCACAGTACTCCATAAGCAGCTCCTTGACAGAGAAAATGACTGAATACCAGTATCTTCTAAGTGTATGCTATTTTATCACAAGTTCAGAATATTAAAGATTGTGTCCATGTTCAGTTCACAGCTTCTGGATCTTGCAGGTTTGTATACGATTTACATCTGTTTATTAAACTGATTTTAAATGTCCTTTCACCTATTTTAATCCCAATTGAGACTTTTTGTTTGCAACTTCGGGTAGCATATTTCAGGACTGGCATAATCTCTTTCAGTAATGTAAATTTGATAGAAAGTATTTTGATCAAAATACATTTAATGCTGTCCATATAGCTAAATTGATCTCAGACTCTGTGCTTTAACTCCTAATTCACCCCTCAGCAGGCGCTCTCAGTTCAGGTCTTCTTCAGACCGTCACCCAACTTGCAGTGCTTGCTAGAGAAGCTTGAAAGAAAACTGTGAAGAAGCCAAGTCTTATCCAAGGTGAAAACAAAACTGAAGTGACAGCTTTGTTAGTGCATGAAAGAGAAGTCTTATGACTTACATTTAGTTTATGTATTTGCATTTTATTTTCTAAATGGAGCAAATAATCCTATTTTTAAAGCAAAGAATATACATTAGCAATAGCTCTGTTTGATTTCATGAGCAAACTCATTGAATCCAGTGTTTTTCTCTGTAACTCAGTCTGCAGACCATTTTTTTCCTGACAAAGGGAAAGTAATTTAGATTTGTTAATTTAGGAAATGTGTATTATTCATATAACCTAAATTAAAAGATTTTCTTTCCTGTTACTCATGTTCACATAGATATGCTTATTTTAACGCACAACGCTCATTTACACATGACAGCTAAATGAAGTAAACACTGTCTTAATTGCCAATAAATTTTTTCCTGTGTAACACAACAAATAAGTACAATTACATGAGGCAGAGCCAGGCAATTCAGTTAGTGCCCCATATTGTTGTTTTTTTCATTTATCTGAAGGTAGACCAAGACCAGTATCAGACATCCAGAGGTTATTTTGACCAAGGTTACTGTGACTTTCCACTATATATATGATTACTTTGCATAAAAAGTTAGACTGAGTTAGAAATAGTGCTTTCACCAGAGCTATAAAATTGTTTCCAGAGCAGATCATAACCAATATCACTTTTAGACCCAAACATGTCTCAACTTTAAACCAAAATCTGCTAAAAAACACACAGATGCTCTTCCCATTTTAACTCTCTCCTGCCCAGAAATTAATTTCCCATTCACCTACACACACGTACACTATTTATACTAGACAAAGGGAAGAAAATAAGAGCAGATGATGACAAAGTGAATTTTTTTTTTTTTTTTTTTTTGTCTTGGAAGGTATTTTGATAACTTAATCTTTTGTATTATATAATGCTTCAGGGAGATAAAAAACCTTCTTCACCATATATCAGATTTGAACATATGCCTATAGTCGTGAAAGACCTTCCTCTTAGTCTGTTGCAGGCTTTGTTGCTGCCTGTGTTACTGACTGTGCCCACATCACACGAAAGAGGTACCCAGCCTCCCACCAGTTGTCATAACATGCTTCATACCTGATGGTCAGCCAGCCCTCCATCCTCAAAGGCAAGGCCGCATCTGCTGCTCTTGGCTATGGGAGGACGTATTCCTGCACAGCCTCTGACGGTTCCTGCAGGTTTGTCGCACAGCACAGATTCATGAGATCCATCCAGAAAGCAGCTGTGGATGCTTACCATGGATTCACTAAAGGGGCAGAGCTCACTTAACTCTTGACCAGGAAGGTTTTACCCTTGGGAGAACCATCCATCTTGTGAGCCAGGTATAAACAAAATTAGATTTTGCTGAAAGGAGAAAGTGCTTTCTCCTATGAATACAAACTGTATGCTGCAGCTTGCAAGAAGTGATAATTTATAACACAAAGAGCCCTAATCTGAAGTATAAAGAAAAAAAAAAAAAAAAAATTTTTTTTTGAAAAAGGAAATTTAATGTTGCTTTTATTTTTTTTTAAAAAAAAAAAAAAAAAAAAAAAAAATCAATAAGGGAAAAAAAGTTTCAAACAGGGAATTTAATTTAGGTGGTGAAACAATAACAACACTGAAAATATTTTTATCCATATGGAAATTGGAGGTGGCTTGCAATTGAATCAAATAAGAAATACAATTTAGATGAATAACATCTAATATGTACAACTTAACTTTCATTGCACATCAAATCCTCATTCCTTAGCTACTTTGAATGTCCTGAAGATCTCCCTTCCTGCATGGTATCTCTGACTCAACCCGTTTCTCTCCTGTATACCTACAGCCAAATTCACAACAGGGTAAACTGGTGGAGTTGGCTTTCAAAGTAAAGGTAACAGAGTGGTAGTGAAGGGTCTATCAAGACTAATTTTTGTGGGCTAGAAGACAGCTAAGCCTCATGCAGCCACTCACTCTCTTCCTGAGTAGGACAGAGAAGAGAATCAGAAGATAAGAGAAAATACTTACGGGTAAGAGAGAAAAATAAAGGATTGAGAAAAATACACACTTCAATAAGTAAAGCAAAATAACTTTATTCACAGCCATGCCTCAACAGGCAGATATTCTGCCATTTCCTGGAAAGCAGGGCTTCATCACATGTAATGGGTATACAGAAAGACAAATGCCATAACTAAATGTTCCCCTTCTTTCCTCTTTACCATGTCTTTTATTGCCGATTACAGCATAGTATTAATATATGGCACAGAACATCCCTTTGGTCAGTTAGGGTCAGCTGTCCTGACTGTATCCCCTTCTAGCCCCTCGTGGACCCTCAACCCACTATCTGGCAGAGCAGAGTGAGAAACAGAAGGTCTTAAGGTTGTGTGAGCACTGTTTAGCGATAGCTTCAACATTTATTTATTATCAGCACTGTTTTGGTCACAAACGCAAAACATAGAATCACACGAACACATGTGAAGAAAGTAAACTCTATCTTAGCTGAAACCAGTACAATGCCTTAAGATTTGCATACTTGTCTTCAGGTTATACCTTTGTCAAAATACCAGCTTAGAGTCCCTCTTTCACAGTCAGTGAATGTAAGATCTGTGATTGCTTTGCAAATTGACCTTTTGTGCTTCAGTCTGTTCTTGATGAGCTTCTTTGTAGGCACGTTTCCACCAGACATTTGAATGGGTTTTCTAACATTTTCTAACTACACGGTTTGAAGGCAGACTAATACTTGGGCTGACAACTCATTAACAGTCCCAAGACTGTTATGCACCTATACATCTCATACTGTTCCAGTACCTAGAAGGAAAAGTGAGCAAGTATTTTTCTGTCCTTTGAATCACATCTAGAACTTTGTGAACGTAAACACATAAAATGACTTGATAAATGGTAAGTATCTCATTGACATTCTAACATAGAGTTAATTAATGAGAACATTAATGGAAAACCATAACCTTCTAATATAGAATCTACCACAGTATTTGCAATCATTCCAGAGATTTTCAGAAAATGTTCATAGGAGTTACACAGTAGTAATTTGTATTTTTCAAACTTTTTTTTTGCACAAAGCATGAGGAATTAAATTAATGCAATTTTAAAATACATCTATTTAAAAACAGCTAATCTGTAGGCAGTTAATTCTTTGTCACTGGCAAACACACAGCAAATAATCACGTAGTAAATAGCTGTCAGATTTTCACAGAACAATCATGTTATAAATCTACGTGCAGTTTACAAAGATTCTTTTTAATAACCTACATTTCCCATTTCCCATCTTCTGTATGGAATAATCTCTCTCTTGATTTTTTTTTTTTTTTTATTATTATTTTTTTTTCTTTAAGCACCTGTAACAGTATAGCATCTCATATTTTCTCAATTTTTGGAATGGAATAAAAATAATGAGTAACACATAATCCAGAATATTTTTTTGTAACTGACTCATCCATTTTCTAATACACATAGGATAGGACTGTTTTCATGCTCAGACTAATTTTCCTCCAATGTTTATGTAAAACATATTCTCCAAGGCAACTATTGTTCACAGATATAAAGTGTATTCACAGTTTCAAATATGCTAAAAGTAAGATTTGGTTTACTTTCTCACAATTAATAACGCAGACAACATCAAAGAATAATTCCCAGCTAGGTTATTACTACTTTTGCTGTTATTATTGATGATGACAAAGAGGAATAACCAAAATGTAGACAGCAAGTAGTCTAAGTACAATACTTCCAACGTTTGAGTAATTTAGCCACCTCATTTACACTTGCTGATATCCAACTCATCTGAAATGAGATAATGATGGCATCCAATAAAATTTACAAATCTATGGTGCTTGTTGACTTTGAAGTAAATGTAATTTTCCATCTTTAATTTGTAGGTCACATTTTCAGATCAAAGTATATCAGAACTGCATTTCTATACACCTGAATGTACACAGCATTGTACCTGTCAACAGCTTGTTCATGTAGCAGAAAGGTATTTGTCTTGGCACAATAAGCTTTATATACTGCATAGGAGATCAGAAAACAGAAAAATGGCTATTTTGTCTACTATACTTTTGAGTGTGTGGAAGGATAATAGAAAAAGCAGAGATAAATATGGCCCCAAATGCAACTCCGTAGCACTTGTTAATAGACAAATACTTGACAAGATGCTGCTTAAGAATCAAAATTATCAAAATTATCTCTAAATTATCTTTTCCTCTGGGAATTCACATTCTGTTTTTCTACTCTTAAATCTCACTGCACAGGTCAACAAAACAAGAGCTTGCAAAATTTGTAATTTTCTAATTCCCGTTGACAGATAAAATATCACTCTATATAAGATGAGAGCTGTTGATGTGCAGAATTTTTATCTGTGTAAAGGACAGTCATGAGAGATTTACCATCATATTTCATCCACTGATTAAGATGTTGACTGATTGTAATGTGTTCATTTTTTTACAGAATACAAAGTAGAAAAAGTCCCAGTCTCAGGAAGCACACATCTGTAGGGGAAAAAAAAAGAAGAAAAACTCAGAATAATCTGAGAAAAGCATATTTTAAGTATTATTTTTTGGGGAAAAAAACTCATCAATAATGGAATAGTTGCAGGGAATCACATCAGAGTATTCTGTAATTTATGGGAAAGTGAGAGGAGAAGAGAAGAATAGAAGCCAGAAGCAGATGTGACATTTTCTCTGTAACAGGGAATTTTCCCAGTTCCTTTCCTCTGAAGTTTGACTGATATGCACATATCTTCAAAAAAAAAAAAAAAAAAAAAAAATTCCCCCAATATTTTCTTTTCAGGAATGGTGTTCTCTTCTATTGTTCTCTCAAGATCTACCTTTTCTCTCTCGCATCTTCCCCTGCAGCCTATCAGTGAATGCTCACAAAATCTTGGATATATTCTCAGGGCACAATAAGTGAAAATGTTAAAAAATAAAGCTTAAGAAAGGTTCAGACACTTCTCTCTCCTGAAATAAATCATGTCCTTCTTGTCAATGTTTTTCCTTTCTCTTGGTTCCATAAACCAGATACAAGCAGCCAGAAATAAACTGTGATTGTTTTTTCTCTCTTCACCTTGTCCAACAGCAAGATTTTCTTGAGATATCTCCTGAGATAACAACACTGATAATTATATTATGTAATTACATTTTGGTATGTCTGCAAATTGTTAAAAAAAAGATGTCTGTTTTGTATTATTGTTAAGAATGTATGAAAACTTACAATGTTGATGAAGGAAGTCCTTACTCTGAAGAAGAGCACAATCTGGTTCCATTCTGTATCCTGAGAAATGCTAAAATACATAAAAACAGCATTTTATAGGGGTATTATAAACCCGTTCTCAATCAGAATGCTGTTTCGAGGCAATTAGCGTAGTACTTGATAACCTCAAAAACGATTGAAGAGTAAAGAAATAAAAATAAAGCAGGACAAAGTAGGAAAAAATCATGGTAATCAATATAGTTTACCCAATAGGGCAATTCAAATGTATGAAAAGGAAATAATATAAATTTTTATATCAGTATATGTACACTTTCTAATAAAATGCTTGTATTGTGCCTTATAGTAAGGACCATATGGGATTATGAACTCCATAAATATTTAAAATGTAAACTTGTGATAACGCATTAATAAAATGTTATCTAAGAGGGCAGAGTTTGTCTGTAAATGATTGTTAAAACAGATGCCTAAAGGATCAGAAAGGTCAACAAACAGTTGACCATTCCAACTTTCAGGGGAATGGGTAGAAATGCATATCTATGGAAGATATCTCACATTTCACAAAAACTACTTGGATGATGATTCCTTTAAATAAAGTAGGCATTATACAATGTGACACACTCTAGATATCCTGTAAAAGGTACTAAAATATAAGCAGTGTCCTCCACAGAGTAAAGTTTGGATTTGAATTACAACAGTTGTTATGTGGACCCTGACAGAACAAGCTCAGTGATTAGTTCTTTCCTTCCTATTTTCTTGGTATTACTATTGTACTCAAGAGGAAAATGAAAATTTAAAATTACTCTCCACTGGCGTGTCTTAAAATGTCTCCTCTACCATGAATTCCCCTGTTTTAAACTACTCTTGGGATGTCTCTTTATAACAAGATTTTATTAAGCCCTCTTATATCAGTACTTTCTACATTGCTAAGCCCTTTTAATAAGTAAAATAAGAAAGTATAATCATGCAAATAGAGTTCAGTACTTCCCAACAGTTTATTATACTGTTGCAGTAATTAAATGTTCCTGATCAGTCATAGCATCACAGCTGCTTAGGAAAATTATTACGTGTGAAAAAACGGTTGTACAACACTTTTTAGTTATATGGTCATGTGTGACATGGCCATATAGCTTTGTTACACAGAAGAAGCAACATAGAACGCACAAAAAGCATAGTGTAAGCGCAGCAGTACCTAATATGAGAAAGGTGAAAAAAAAAACTAGCTCAAAAGGCTAACTCGACTTTTAATTTATGTAATGTATTTGATTTATAAAGTATTTAAATTTTAGTAGAAATATACATTTTAGAGAAAGGGTACAGGATGAGAGCCCAAATAATACCCTGTCTTCTAATACATTTCTCTTTTTTTCTTTAGCACGACATCCCTTTTCTGTGATTTGATGCTTTTTTCTGATCTAGGTAAGCATGAGTTTTCACTTAGCGACATGAAAGAGACAAAATTCTGACGCACAGAGCTGATGCATGCTTACAAACTACATGTCTCTTTTTTTCTTGGAAAGGAACTCTTATTTTCAATACTGTAATTGTTCAGCAATTTTTTTTTTTTTTTTTTTTTTTGTATTATCCTTTTCTTAACCTTTCTTTATATACTAGTGCAAGTTGCATTCAAAGTTCAGTAATTGTCATATAAACTAACAACAGACTATTAACTTTAGTGTGATAAGTTTTTACTTTACTCTGAAGAAAAAGTATGATCTCTTCAGCCACAACTCTTGCTAAGTATATTCACTATGCATCTTTAACTGCTTTTTCTACCAAAAAAAAATTACAAAAACACCAAAGATGCTAAACTACAGTGAAATTCTGTTGTACCTGTTCCAGATCAAACTTCCATTGATTGTTTTTGTTTTTGCTGTATGAGTTCAGGTGTGTTCTCAAAGATGTCAGCCAGTAGGCTTAAAAAAGACTACAGATCCTCTGTGTCAGTGCCTCATCACCCTAATTTCCTTCTATAATCTAACTTAAATTTCTCTTCTTTTTGTTTAAAGTCATTTCCCTTTTGTCCTATCACTATCAGACCATGTAAAGTCAGTCTCCTTCATACTTATAATCTTCCCTCAAGCACTGGAAGGCCATAATTGAGCTCTCCCTGAAGCCTTCTCTTCTCCAAGCTAAACAAATTCTGCTCCCTCAACCTTTCCTCTTAATAGAGGTTGTCCAGACCACTGGTCATTTTTGTGTCCCCTCTCTGGACCCACTCCAACAGCTCCATGTCATTTTAGTGGTGGGGGCCCCAGGTCTGGACACAGTACTACAAGTTGGGTCTCACAATGGCAGAGTAGAGGGGAACAACCTCCTTCCTCTTTTTGCTGGCCACACCTCTGTTGATGCAGCCCAAGATACAGTTCACCATCCAGGCTGCAAGCGCATGCTACTGTCTCATATCCAGCTTTTATTCACAAGTATCTCCATGTCATCTGCAGGGCTTGAGTCTTCAGCTTAGTCAGCATCACGATGCAGTAGTCAGAGTCGATGGTTTGTCCAGGTTCCAGGAAATCTAGAAGGGTCACTCCCTTCCTGTCTCAAAAGACAGTGCCTATCACTTTACCCACTGAGGGCTGTGTCTTGAACTTTTTATATGATGAGGAATTCACATGCCACCACCTCATGGACTTCTCGCTTGTAATGGTGACACCATGTCTCGTCACTGATAATGATGTGAGAAACTGTCACCTTCAGCCTTGTATTGGTTCAATAGGTCCTGACAAACTTGTATATGATGTTCCTTCTGTTATTCTGTGGGCATTAGTAAGAACAATCTTGTTGTGATACTCCAACATTGTCACCGTAATTTCCAACACATTGATCTAGTTCTGTACATAGTTTCCCTGTTGTAACCTAATGATTTCACAGATGAGGTGATTGAGACACTTTTCATTTTGTGGTGTGAAAGCTGTACATGGTCATCTAGGACATGTCTTGTCTTTCATGTCACTGTCACCACTGCTGAAATGTGCCACTCACCACCTCACTGCACTCACTGTGCTTGATCTCCATAAAAAACATTCAGCAAGCACTGATGTCAATGGGTCCCATTTTTTTCTGCACTGAGGAATTCAATGACACACCTTTGCTTCATATGTGCTTCCATGTCAGACACTGTCAAAGGTTTATGGGCTGGTTCAGCCTGGTTCTGTGACTAGCAGGGCAAAGGAACCCATGGATCCACGCTGTGGAAAAGGGAAACAGGGAAAAACGGGGAAAAAGGTAGAGAGCTCTGTCACATGGCAACAAAACATAACAGCATGTTGGTGGGAAGATTTAATCTCCACTGTCATACCGCCAACATCTGCCTCTGATGTTGTGGGCCAACATACTAAAATGGGAGGCATTATTTTTGGAGCATATCTCATATATTATGTTCAGTTTTTATTGCAGTATGAACTCACAGAGAAGAGAGCAAAAGAAAATGTATTTCAAAGCTGCAGAATGCTTTTTTTCTGACTGACAGAAAAACAGCAGCCAGGGAATGTATTTTTAATCACAGTAAGCTAAATGATTTGTATTCCCTCCTCAATTGATTGTGTCATCATAGACTGTCACTGTCTATGTCACTGTCACTGAATGAACTTATTTAACAAGAAGACAAACACTGCCAGTCTGACTACAGTGGGGTTTGAATGAGATGCATAAGAACAGCAATAATGAAGGACAAGATATTTCACAATAATTCCTAAGGTCAGTATTCTGCAGTTAGAAAGACAGAGAGATCTGGGTGGAAAATGACTGCAAGAAAGTGCTAGGAAATGTGGAAATGCTGAGTGGCATTTTTTAGGATATGACACATTGATCCCACTGAGGTAGATAGTTAAACTCATATTGACGTAAATAAGGTTTCTCATAGCTATATTGGAGGTGTCCTGTAATTCAGGACACTTAACATAAACTGTTGAAATACTCATTTGGAGCAGAAACGGGAATTCATATTCTCTTTATTAGAGTTAAAAGTCTACATTATTCAGCCATAGAAATATATAAATATACTCCCTCTTTGTCACAATGAACATTAATAGTTTTAAGCGAAGGGGAACATTTTTGATCTGAAGTAATAAAAATTCCCTGCCTCTGGACATGGCATGGTACAATCGTTATGAGGCCAAGGTAGATGGAAATTCTGGTGAGAACTGAAGCTGCTTTTCCACAGCCTGTCAGCCTCTGAACGTGGGTGAAAAAAAAAAAAAGATGAGGTGCAACTAGTGTATCTCCCTTCGATGTCTTGTACAGAACTTTTTTCTTTAATATAATCTGAACAATTTCTGAAGGATTAAGCCCGTAAGATGAAGCAACAAGAAGCGTGCTTCTTTAATTCCAGAAGGGCTTAGTTCTGTTCAGCCCTGGGATGTTTCTGGGTAAAGTGCAAGAACACCAGTATCAGTAGCTTTGATGCTCCAGGGTGAGGTAGCAGCTAAACAGGATTTTAAGGAACTAATTTTTGATGGTTGACATCTCAAGGCATTCTTACCTCCTTTGCTTGAGCTTACATCCCCTCACTTCATTTACTTGTGAAACAGGGATTATTTTCTTCTTTTGAAAATAACTGTGAATGTCTTAATGTGCTTATTTAGCTATTTATTTTTAGCTTAGGGGGAAAAAAAGAAAGAATTGTACTTAGAGCTCTTGTTCATGCCATTTCATGCCTTCTGTTGCTTCCTTTCTTGCTTGTCTCAAGATAAATTGGTGTCATTTCACTTGTTCCTCTCCTGCCAAAGACAAATAACATCACTTTCTTTTTATTTCTTTAACCCAGAGAAACTTTCTAGCTTCTGAGGCAAATCACAGTCTTACCTGACTTTTTATTTGTCCTGTATGGAGTATACATGTTGAGACACTTTCTGAAAGAGAATTACATTTTGCTTTCAAAAATTAAGGTTTACTGCAGTCCTGTCTTAAAATCACATAAAATTTCTGAATTACTTTAATATACATACAGTTAGAACTTAAAAGACTAACCTCTGGAGTAATTTACACCAGCATGGCTGAGTGTAACACCAGTGATGTATGCCAGTATTTACAGAGAAAAAAATCTGCTTTCAATTATATCAGGAATCTTGTATCCTCTCTACAGTGAAGAAAGAATTCCCTTCCCTTCCCTTCCCTTCCCTTCCCTTCCCTTCCCTTCCCTTCCCTTCCCTTCCCTTCCCTTCCCTTCCCTTCCCTTCCCTTCCCTTCCCTTCCCTTCCCTTCCCTTCCACTTCTGTATTTTTATGTTATTTTTTTTCCCACTAAATTTTTCCTACAAACAATTTATTATGGGCTTTTTATCTGTATACTAAATTATTTTCTTTTTCCTTAATCTTTTGGCAAGCTGAAAACTGTGCATTCAGCCTCATTTCTCAATTGAATACAAAAATATAATTTATTTGTAATCATGTTTCAGGTGAATTTGAGATTATATCTTTCCTGCTCCCTTAAACCTGCTGAGAATATGTCTATTCTATTTGCTGGAAAGGCTGCAAAGAGCTCCTTCACAACACATTAAAAAGACCCTTATGTATCACACAGAGAAACTGCTCTTATTAGGAGCGTCAATTTTTTGGTTGTTTGGTTGCTACTTTTAACCATCTCTTGAAAATGTATTTAAGCTGCTGCACTACAAAAGAGCAAATCCAGCCACTAAGACGAAATAAATAATATAATCAAATAAGATGATAAATATTTGTGTACTTATATGTTTTCCTCTGTTATTAAACATATAAAAGAGGCTGATTATCCATTTTTAAAGCTACAGTGCTGGTTGATGCATTTGTTCAAGACTTAGTACATCCATGTCTTGCTGCTTTTCATGCAGGGAAACACTGCCTCTCCCTCATTTGAACAAGAGAGACACATGGTTTAGAGAATTAGTACTGTAAATACCATCCTGACTGCAGTCAGAAAGAAAACGTCATGGGCAACTTGGTCTAAGAAGAAAATTAGACAGTGTTTTGAATTGCAGAACACAAATAGACTTATTACAGATTTTTTAAAAGTATCTCTACTTGACACATACCTCAGGTACTCATGTATCTGAAGTTATTTAAAGATAAAACCATGGATATGTTTCTCCTGGATCTCTTGGAGGCTTCTTCTACTTCACACTACAAAAGGATGATATTTAGAGACTTTTTAAAATACAGTAAATTTCTTTTCAACATAATTTCTGAAGAAAGGGTAGAAAGAACACCAGGAATATTTTCAGATTGGATTTTTTTATATTGCTGGCAGATATCAACCCAGAATTATGGAGAAAGAAAAACTTAAATTGCTTGGTGGCCAGATGAGGGTAGATGAGCTCTTCTCTAATTAGAAATCTGTGAAAACTCTCATGCATAATAAATGAAGGAGTACATAATAAATACATGTTCATTTTCAGAATAATTATAATTTGTAAATAAAACCACATATATTAATGAAATAAGTGTATCTTTGAAAAAATTATGATAATATAGGATTTTATTAATTTATACCAGGCTAGTAACTGTAACTTATTCCATCCTGATGCTCATCTGGTCTCGGGTGGTCTGGAGTCAGAGGCCCTGAAGTTTTAGTCTTTACTGATGTTCTCTGTATTCAGGCAGCTCACACGTTATGTTTAAAACATTGTGCAATCACTATGAAAGCACAACATTTCCAATTCCACGTGCTGAGCTACTTAAGTAACAGCACCCGGAAAACAGAAGTCCTTCTCTCTGATGTTTCTGAAGGCATGCTTGTCCTTCCTTTTGCTTTACAAAGATAGACATCACTTTTTGCTGTCAGACATGTGGGTGGTAATCAAATCTGAAGTTAGAGAATCTAAGACCTCTTTGTGAAAGAGCTTTCCCAGATTTTCTTATTCATGACTACACATCAGGGAAAAAGCTACAGCTTGTGTAGTGGGCTGATGTCAGATTTTGTGGACCTTTCAGAGCCACATATAGGCATGGCAGATCTTAAACAGCTGATATGATATGGTTACAACATAATAACTCTCTCAAGAAATTATTCAGCTGTAAACGCAGGACAAATACCGAATACCTTACTACATCGTGCACATTTACTAGAGATATCATAAAGAGAAACACTTCATCTCTACTTGAGGATTTCTCCACTTTGATTTTGAGCTTTGGTGGAAAACTAAACCAGAAATACTCTAGAAGCACTGATCACTCAGAAAGAATCTACTGGTAGTGGAATTAGTACTTGTAACTGAAACAAAGCCTCAAGTAATCATATCTCATGTGCTGGTGGAACTGCTTGTTGTTTCCACACTGTTTTTACCTCTGCTGCAGTTCTTCCTTGACTGAAAAGAAAATAGGACAGAGAAACGAAGCAAGATTTAGCTTGCAAATTAGGCCAATCAGATGTGTAAGTCCTCTTGAAGATAAGGTGAATAGCTTTCTAGGCTCCGAATATGCCTGCTCATTCTCCATTGGTTATGAAGTGGGAGCTGTCTTGCTTAAGTGTATTTCCAAAAGTGCCCAAAACTATACTGTGAAATAAACTGGGAATAAGGTAACAGCCTCACCATGGCTGCCAGAAGCTACTGATAAACTGACAAAAGCCCTTCAGTTCTCAAATAAATTGGTAGCATCACTGGAGCTCTGGAAATTTCAACTTAAGCATGCATGGCTACAGTTACTACTGTTAATTTTAGCAGATGCTCGTGGTACTTTTGGGGTTGTTTATTTACTGAAACTGTACTGTAAGAATGGGATTTTCATACAGCTTTTAAAAAAATTATAAATGAAGTATATGTGGAGCTTACGACAATTTTATTAAATTTCTATCCAGCGATGTTTAATAGAGATAAAACCTATAACAGAAGTACCTCAGCAACATACATGATAAACTTCACTGAATAGGATCTGTGAGAAATACCAACTGATAAAATTTTCATAATTTACAATGATTATATTTTGTCTTGGAAAAAAAAAGCAAGAAGCTTCCTAAATAATGACTGCACTTCCTTTCTGGTTTTCTGTTTTTTAGTGCTTTAACTGTAATTATTTGTAAGCTCTTACACTAGTAAACACTAGTAAACAATAGTAAACTATTAGTAAGCTATTAGTAAACTAATAGTAAACACTAGTAAACAATAGAATCTGGATAGTGATCACAACTATGTGATCTGCCACAATAACAAGATACAAAAAAGTACAGTTGTAGTAAATCACTGGAAAAAGATAAAATACACCAGAGTGTTTGTATGCATTTCATTTGCAGAACTACCTCTAATAGTTAATTTTCCTTTCTGCGTACTAACTCCTAAGGAACAGGAGCTCAGGCTAAAGTAGGATCAAAGACTGGTTCGTGTGACAGCCACAGCGTTTTATAATACTGCTAATTTGGGGAAGTGAGGAGGAGGAGGGGGAAACGGTCAGATGAAAACCCTGAGATGACTCTTTTATTTGTTCATCTTTTAAGCAAACTCTAAGCTGAAGTTCACTGGTGGCATTGCCAGAAATGTGAAGCTAGAAATAAAAGTCATTCTGACATGTCACACAGTCATTTAACACTTTCCAGGAATGCAGCTGCTTGAGGCTTTAAGCAAGAAACATATTTCCAAATGCCATTTAAAGTGCTACTAAAGCAATGGCTGGACTTGGTATTTCTTATTGTACGGAAAAATAGTATTTCAAAATTTCAGGTAATGATGTAGAGAAAACAGTCCTCACTATGGCTGCTCTCAGGACAGTCACTTAATGCCATGAGCCATGTTTGACAGGCAAGCAGACTCAGGACTATACATGCTGGAGATTTCAGATGTTATCAGTCAGCTAATAAATGTATACCACCACATCACTCATACAAAGCTAATCACACCTTGATATCTGGGCATCAGTGCTCTCATGAAGACTGTCCTTTCTCACCTCCGTTTGTAGGGTCACTCCCAAGATGGTGATGACTTTCTGCACTGGTCAGAGTTTCACTTAAAGGCATGACACTGTGGGGATAATGTGGACCCTAGATTCAATATAGCTGCAGATTTCATAACAGCCGCAGCTGTTACGTACTGCTGATACGGCTTTTAGGAAAAGGTGGTACTGCTTTTTGGATATGACTGCAACTCCGTGTAGAAAACATTGGTTTCAAGTGAGTTAACCTAGAAAAAATAGTGGTTGAATGGTCCTTTTTTTCCACTACTCATTTTCCAATCACCCAACCTCTACCTTTCTGGTGTTTAAAAATATGTTCCAGCTATGATTAAAGGTTTATTTGTTTTGCCTTCCAATTATGCCCCTGCAAGACTGTAAATGCTTTTATATGAGAATTGTAAAGCACTGAGCATACATCTGTTTTTAAGCTTAGGAACTATTACAGTCATTATCCACTTCTATAATTTGCCCTTTTTATACTAATACTTTCTCAGCTTGAAGGACATATTGCCTATATATTGTTTCTTTGTGATTCCATGTCTCATTTACCCAGAGCAGCACAGCAGGTTAGCTAAATTAAGGATTAGACAGACAACAGACAACAATTTTCTGTCAATTTCTCTATTTTCTGTCAATTTTCACAGATAGAAATGAAATACTTCAGTTCACAGAATGGTAAAGCACACTAAATAAAAAAAAAAACAGTTGATAAATAAATGTTAAAGCTATGTATCTATTTGTGATATACATGGGGGTTTTGTTTTTGTTACAATTGTTGTTTTCTTTCCTTTTCCACAGTAGTACAAGTCTGATTTACTGCAATTCCAGCTTCCACAAGGAGATAAAGTGGCAATTTTCTGACATCATCTTACACTATGTGTTCTCAGTCAACCTGGTTATGGCCTACCAAGACCAGCTGCCTCTTTTAGGAGACTGCCCAGGGCGTGCAGGGAGGCCTCTCTTGGTGACAGCAACACAACCTATGTTCTCACAATGCTATTTCATGAAACCACCACACCCATATGATCTCAGCACAACATCCACATGGCTGCCCATTTCCCCCTCCTACATGAGCACCAGGACAACACATCAAATAAGTACAGATAATTATCCATAATGCACTGTTATCTTAAGAATTACATTGCACACGAATAAGCGTCTAGATTATTCAACAGTTTGAACTTCCTATGTGACATTTCAGTTTCTCTGCAATTTTTCTTTAAGTAATATTTCCTTTCCTGGAATTTAGTGTCCTTAAACAAGTATTTTGTCTGCCTGATGCTTGCACGTCTCTTTTCCATTGAATGTCTTGGCCTTCTGATAACAGGTTTTTGTGGAACTGAACTTATTTGCTAAATGGCATTGATCACTGCTGCTCATCTCAGAAGGGAGTCAGCACTGAGTCAGCATACAGAACCTAGATCCAAGCCTTAAACTGATATCAGCTGACATCTCCGCTATAATCAATGAAGTTTTGATACGCCATGAAGCAACTTTAGATAAATAAGTAGCAGGACATTCAGTGAGAGAACGGTGTGAAAACTCACAGAAAGAATGTTTAGATTGTTTAAAAGCAAGAGAAAAACTTTTTCCATTACTCAACAGAGTTCTTTCTGTCAGTCTCATCTACAGCAAGGGTCTCCCACTTCCTTACAAACTTTTCTCCAGTTTGCCTGGATAATATAATAAAAATATGAATAATGATATAATAAAAAAATAAATAAATAAAAAGGGATAATTTGGGGAATAGTGGAGAATGAGGCTGTGGAAAAAACTCCACAAAACTCAGCAGAATCTAACAAAATTGAGATAGAAAGCATAGAAGTTTAGAGTAGATTAAAATTTATAAGTGAAATAATTGCATATATGGAAGTGAATCTTAATTTGCACTTCTATTACAATTCCAGGCCAGGAAATTAAAGAGTTTACAGTCCTACCATATTGTCAAAATACTGAGGGCCAACACCATTAATTTATAAGACTTTAGAGGAGAAAACTTGTGAAACATAAAAGGTAGCTGTAGTTCTTTTCTCAGTAGATATCAAAGTGCCTATGCTGTAGTAGATAATAGAAGCCCAGGAATCCACTAGAGCTGTAGAAAAGTGTAATAAAAATGTTTCTATTGATACGAATCGAGAGTGGATGTGAACACCTGGGCACAAAATGCCAGCTGACATTTGCAGTAGCAAGTCATTTCTATCCTGGTATACATCTACCTGTAATTTCAAAGGACAACCAGATCTAAAACAGAGACAGTTAGTTGAATGAATGAAACCTGATAATTCACAAGGAAGAAACAGGATAGAGAGAATAAATGTACTTAAAGGGTACAATGAGACGTATCCAGTATGTGCACATTCCTCAGTAGACTCAAATTGCTAAGTAACACCCTGCGCTGTGTGTAGACAGCCTCAAAACCTAATGCCCCTCATTTTCCATGCCATTATGATCAACTCAGGACAGTTTGCAAGTAAAGGTGTCCTAATGCTTGAATGCTTGGCAAGCTGTTTGTATGCATCTTGTTGCTGGAGAATGTGATCATGAGATCAAAATCACTTACATTTTAAACCAAATCTATCCTCCCTGTCTCTGTGCAGCAGCGAGCTACACTACTGCTACAGTATCACAATAGTGTTTCCCACAGGGCAATTTGGCAGTCCCAGTTTCATTAGTTTCTAAAAGATAAGTGTACTTCAGCAATTCAGCATTAATTCATGTAATTGTAATCTATGCTATGAAATGCCCAATATTTCAAAATAAAGGTCATCACTAGTGCTAAGGTACAAAAGGAAACCATCATTTCTAGATTTTGGTTTGTTCCATCCTGACACTGGGCTCTCAAATAGTTCAGATGAATTGTAAACACTGGAGCACAGAAGTGAATCTGCCATGGTATCTTTCAGCATCAGATTATGCACAACTAAATGTAAATGTGCACATTGTAAGAAAACAATTGGAATGTTATGTGAACGAATAGCTGAGGAATATGCATGTATATCGCAGGATCTGCAGGAGATCCATGAAGTGGCATCTTGGGATTAGGCAGGACACTTTTGGATGTCAAATTCCACCAGACACTTAACTTTAACCATTTGAATTATACTGTACAAAGACCATTTTGGTACCTGCAGTGTATATATGTGTAAATAAACAGACATTTATATATGTGTGTATAATCCTTAATATATGAATATATAGGTGAACAGCTGAGGTATGGTGACAAAAACGGTGGTCATGATGTTTGCATTAAGGGTTTCCTATGGCAGCTCAAAAAACATGGTGGTATGGGCGTACTTACTTAATGTCTCTCAAAGTTAGATGGGAATAACTGCCTGCATTAGATGACCCTGCTTGAGCAGGGAAATTGGAACGAGATGACCTCTGGAGGTCATATCTAATCTTGACCATCCTGTGATTTTATTTGATAGGTGGTAGCTGGAAACAAAAAGATGACCCTCTATCTAAAACGAAAGGGATAAAATTTGATGCACTTTGGGGTAAAATGGCTGGGGTAGCTAGCAAGTCACTGGGCAATATGTGAACAAATGGGGGAGAAAGTATTACAGCAAACCATGTGACTGTAGGAAGAGGAAGGAGTTCCAGGAACAGTGAGTTGGGAAGAGTAGGGCTTTTCCAGAAGTTGGTGATTGGACACCTAAGAGAATAATGCAGGTGAGGAAAACATAGCAAGAATTTTTTCTCATTGCTAAATGTGGATTCTCAAAGTCATCACAGAGCAGTGATTTGGCATTCAGAACAGACTGGATCATAGCTCTTCCTTTTTCCTGGCACCATCCCTTGTAGGTCTCATCTATTTATACAGATACAGTAGGAGAAAAGTCACATGTGCAACTCCAATTTCTGGCTGCTAGAAACTTCATATAGAAATCTGTCTGAAAGTCCATGACACAGAAAATACAAAATAAATAAATAAACGTGAAGGACAGAAAATGCTCTGTAAGTAGGCTGAGATATAAAAGGTGATAAATGAGAATGGAGAACCATTGGCTCAAGTAAACAAGAAATGGATGGAACTCCCTTACAGCGTGAGGCAAAAATAGCATAATATCCCTCACAAAAGGAAGTCATACTGTTTGGAACATGTTGAATAGCAAGGTGGGAAGGAAGCAGGTTGGAGAAGAGACAGACATTGAGTACACAACAAGCCTCTTAGTCAGGCATCATTTTTCAGCTTTTTCATATCTCCTCAGTGTGATGCAGAGAGGGGAAGAAGATATTTCAATCCTGACTGGGGCTCTAGGGTGCCATCATCATAAGAAGGCTTAATAATATTAATAATAGTCATTATAGTTGTTTTTCCATCAAACAGCAAGCTTGCTGGGCTCTGGGAGAGCCTGAAAGTTCATAATGAAAATATTGAACTCCATGTGCTTCAGTTCAACTTCATTTGATTGAAAACTGACATCCTCTACAGGCTCTTGATGTTCCCAAATTATTATGGAAGAAATAAGAGAAAAAAATGCTAACCTCTCTGCATGGACAGAAATAAAAGTTTAGCAGGACTCAGGTGGTTTTGTAGCTATTCACTGTGCTGCTGGTGTCGTATGAGTCCCTGCAAAGTGATCACTTCTGACTGACCTGCAGCCTGGTTCTAACAACGATTTTCTTTTTCCTAAAAGATACTGGCACACTATTCACTCTGCTCTGCATGCTACAAATTCACATACTGTTTAAGTGTGCCTCACCAGGAATAAACAGTGATTTGTGCTTGAAAAGGGGAACTTGGTAATTGCAGTTGGCACATCTGAGTATCCTCTGGCTGATAAATGAATGGTGCATGTGACATAGCTGTCTGTAATGGGTGCCACATTAAGAAATGCCATTCCTTTTATTTTTTTTTTTCAGCTTAGATATTAAAGCAAATCCCAATGTCCTTGTAAATGCTGAAGTTCAGCAAAATCAGACAGAGTTATTTGTAATGGAGTATCACTTACTTTCAAACACTTCGAAGAAAAGCAATATTCTTTCACAATAGCCATGCCAATAAAAGGCTCTTATCACTAAAATGTTACAGAAAGTCTCTCAGAATCTTCAAATCAGCTATCCTTGGATGCCAGGTAAGAGAAGTGGGCTTTACGTCTTACACAAAAGGAAAACTGTGAAAACTCTGCCTGGTTCAAGAATCTCAAAAGAATTCTTCTTAGACCATGTAAAAAGTTTGAGAACTGTAGTTTTAGTGAGGATGGGTTTTCCTTGAGAAAGGCAGTTTACCTTCTGCCCCTGCCACTAATTGAGTCTCTGGCTCTGGGAAACTCACTGAACTTCTATGTACCACAGTCAGCCTTACTGTGAGGCACTTAGAGCACTTTCTTCCTTAGAGTGTTGTGAGGCTTAATTATTTAAAATCTGAAAATAAAACTCAGCTTGGCAGAAAAAGACTTTTTTCATTAATTTTAAAATCTGCTTGTTGGCAAGCAATTTGTGTATTTGGATGAGGACAATGTCTTCTCTCTAATCTCAAAATGAAAACAGGACAGGAAATATGATCTCCTTCTCAGATGTGATTCCATACTCTTATTTTTGGGTCCAAAAAAACTTGAGTGGGCCTAGTGGAGAGGGACATATTTGCCTACTCTACTAAAAAGCTGCCTTAGCAAGGAGTCATCTTTTTATTTACCCTTCCAGAGACAAATGGGGAGGGCCCTGAAGAACTCCACTAGCAGAGGCACGACTGAGGAAAGAATGATGATGCACAAAGAAGTACTAGAAGGAGAGATGTTCATAGCTATGGAAATGAAAAAATTGCAGTCACTAAGACAAAAAATTGCACTTTTCATTGTAAGTACAAGGTTTGTCAACCCATCATACACAGCTGAAGTTGTGGTAACATAGCCATCAGCAATTCATCAGTAGACCTGTCTTTGGTAGTTAGTACTTTTCTGAAATCTCAGATCAAAAAAGTGACAATTATTAGGAGGCATTTGCCTCCTAGTAAGCAGAACATAATAAATCAACTTTTAAATCCTAATTTCCAGAATGTATGAGTGTCACCAGCTATAACAGGTATAAAAATTGCAGTGCCATTGCACAAAGAACTTGTCACCAACCTTTAACTTGTTCCACAGTTTTTATTTATATTTACTCTGCTACTACTTTTGCTCCTTTGTTTTTAGAATACGTGTCAATACCTTGGTAAATGCTCATTAAATGAACAGTTCTCAAAATTTACACTTGTTTATGAATGAATGAGTTCTATCTTCTCTTTCTTTCTGAGATTTTATGAACTGTAAATGTGAAATTATCTTCCATTTTTGAATTCAATACAAGTATGTGGGCATAACATCTTTAAAGAAAAATGGAGTATCCATTAGCCAGACTCAAAGACTCAGTGCTACTTTCAGGCTTTTGCTGGCTGGAGCTACTTTCTTCCTAAGTAAGCAGTCCGTGTCATTTACAGTCCATCTTCACTGAAGGCACTCCTTTGACCAACATTGTTTTCTGCTATTCTTTCAGTAGCACTGCCTGGAACAGTAGAGACTGGTGAATCCAAGATAAAGAGCAGGTGAAATCTTTTTTTCAGTGAATAGAAAGTTTGAGAAAGAAAATTTTGTCATCTTCAAACTCTTTATGAATTCTGCTCATATTCACCACATGAGACTTTGCAGCAGAAAAAAAAAACAGGCAGAAAGAAATAACTTTGTCATAATTCATATTTCATATCCCACGGAGAGTACCCTTCTGTCTGATTGCTTACACTTGCAAAGTCCTACTGAAATGACTGGAGTGATAACAAGGATCTGGAATGTACTGTGGCTGGTCAAATCTTAGGATAAGAATACTATTGAGTATAAAACATAACACACAGCACAGGGCTTGGTTTGATTTGGTAAGGCATTGGTTTGTGACACAGTCTAAAACTTGAATCTGAGATTCTCAGTGCCAAATAAGGCTTCAAATTTCTTGAGTAAAATTTCTCAGGAGATTTCTTGTATTTTCTCATATCAGACAGTAAATGCAGCAAGCATAATTTTATTTTTCTCTCAAGGTGAAATTCAGAGGTCTAGATAAAAGCCAAAGTCATGTAGTGCTACTTTGACTGTTTGATTAGCAGTTTGTTGGGTAGATGAGTGTAAGTTTGTATTTGGTGTTTTCCTACAATGTACTACAAATGAATATTTTCTTTTGACACCTCTTTAATGACATAGTTCAACTCAATACAAATCATGTACAGAGAGAATATAGTTGCTTTAAAAAAAAAAAAAAATCATTTAAATTTCTGATTTTCTTTAACATCAATTTTGCTTGCCTTCAGAGAACTTATTTTGTCTCCATGGTAGTCCAGAAAAGCTTTCCTTGAATACAGAATCACAGAACCACAGACTCTTATGAAGATACCTCTAGTTAAGTCCTTCTCCCCTTATCGAAGAAAAAGAGTTTGCTCAGTGCTATGTTCAGTTTGGTTTTGAAAATCTCTATTCACAGAGACTCCACAAAGTCTCCATAGAGACTTCTTGGCAACCTGTTCACTATTTGATCACATTTACAGTAAAAAAGAGGGATTTCATGTTTAAACAAATTTCCTGTATTTCAGTCTTAGACCATTCCATCTTATCCTATTCCTAGGCACCACTGAGAATGGTCCAGCTCCATCTTCTTTACTCACCCGATCAGATATTTGAACATGATAAGATCCTCTTGAGCATTTCTTTCTCCAGTCCAGACAGTCTCATGTCAGATTATCATTGTATGACAGATGTTTCAGTTCCTTAATCACTTTTCTGTTCCTTGGCAGGACTCATCCCACCATGCACAAGTCCCTTTGATATTGCAGACCCCAACGTTAGACTGAGCACTTTTTATGTGTTCACACTTCGCACCAGCACTGAACAGAGGGGAAACAACACCCCCCTTGAACTACTGACAACATTCTGCCTAATGCAATCCATGTCCCAGGAATCCTGGGGACAGTTTTTCCTGCTCTGTTGCAATACTTTTGGAAAGCTGTATCTCTCCTGGCTCTGTCCTTAAGCGAACAATTCATTAGCTAGAGAAAATATTAATGTAGCCTTGCATGAATATGACTAGATGACGTAACTGTGGCAGTGTCATCAAGACCATCAGTTGCCTGCAGATGTGGACAATAGAATATTGTGCTGGTCACATAAACCTTGCATGCATGCTAAGAATACTTCGTCCCTTTTGCAAAGACTGTGTGCAGCCAGATACTGAACAAGCAGCAAGTGAAAAGGAAACATGACACATATTATATGCTATGGAGGGGCCCCCCGGTAAATAGGAGTAAAAACAAGTAGGATGCACATAAAAGAGGATCCCTCCAAGTAATATGCAGTATTTACACAATGACTAAGAGCTGGGGGAAAAAGAACTTAGGAATATATTGCTTGGCGGTAGTGCCAAGAATTAGTTTCTATTGCAATATACTTCAGGAGAGTTTGACTAGGTGACCTTTAAAGGTCCCTTCCAACTCAAAGGATTCTATGATTCAGCAGTGTTGACAGTGACACTGAGGAAAACATCTACTGTCCTATTATTTCTAGGAAGTCTTTAGGGTATCACTTATTTGTACCCTTGATATGTAATGTTTTCTGCTGTTTGCTTTATTGAGGGATTGTTGCTTGGGTTCACTCTGGCCTATAAAGTATCCTGCAAGAAAGCTAGTCCTCAGGATAGAAAATTCTTGAAAGAAGAGATAAAAAGACATTGGGATTGACACGTTACCCATGGTACAGCTAGTGTATATCAAATGCCTAGGACAGCTTCAGGAAGAAGGATGACAGCCCTCATTACTAATAAGGAAAGTTGTGTTTGTAGTGCCTTGAGTCTCATAGAGGGCAAAATGAAATTACTGAAACTGAGAAGGAGGTGGGAAAATCACTGGAGAGTGTAAGCAAATGGAGTTCTAAGAATTCAAGACAGCTGTTGACAGTCATGCTACTTTGGCAATAGGGGTCCTCAAAATTGCTCCCAGGCATCTTCTCTGGGGCCCCAGTAACATTCAACATTCACTGCTTGAAAAAAGGAAGCCAACCAGGACCTGGAGGAATATGCTGAGCATCTTGGAGGGGTAATAATTAGCAGTGATTCTTTATGCCCAAGATGACAAAATCGTGTCTCTTGTGACCACTTACCAGAAGCATATTCTGCAGATCTGTTGCATGAAAATGCATATCCAACAAATGACCCAGTACAGTTGAGTGTGACCTTCATGTAGAACAGACTGAGAAGGACCTAATAAGCAGGAGGTAATGGCTTCTTTTGGACCACAGTGAGGGCCCAGATACAAAAGAAATTTTCTCAATGAGCAGTGACAGTTCACTGCATTAACCATAAATACAATCTTCTACATCTTGAATTCAGATGCCTGTTTGCACAACAAATATGGATTTATTTCCCTCTGATCCTTGTTTGCATTTGAATGGCATTTCAAAAGAGAAATGATGCAGGATTATATATTTCTTCTATTTTAAGTTTATATTATGCTTGCTTTACTGATTTGTTGATCATAAGTGAAGCACCAGGACCCTGATATGCAGATATTACAAAATAACTCTAATTACTATTATGATATATTATAGTTATGTACTTGAGTTAAGCTAAACAATTTTTGCTTGTTTTAGTAAACTTTATTGCAATTTGTAAGATTTCTCTACTTTTGTAAACTGATTATTCAAATGACAAAGCAGCAGGGAATTTCACAATGTAATGAACTTCTCTGAGTTAATGAGCATTGTTGTTTGCTTAAAAAAACAGCATTGATTTCAGTTCTTCTGTATCTCTGTTCTTTGTTCTTTAACATCAATAAAAAGATGTTCAGTAAATTGGAAAAGATGTATAATTTTAAAAACAAAATACAGGGATACTGAATGAGAGGATGTAGTTTAAATATAAATAGTAGTTTTGATTACAACAGAGCCTGGAAGCATGCATATGTTCAAACACAGATAGAGGCACACAGCACAAAAATAAGCAATTTTGATGATTTTTAGTTTTGTTTTAGTTTTTAAGGATGTTGTGCATTTAAGCTTTCTATATCTAACTACATGAGGCTTCCAGCATCCAGTGTCTCCTGCTCCCAAATCCATTTATGTATTCCTGATGAGATTAAGTTAATAATTGCCTT
The DNA here is from genome assembly GCF_019232065.1 of Centrocercus urophasianus. Lineage (NCBI taxonomy): Eukaryota > Metazoa > Chordata > Aves > Galliformes > Phasianidae > Centrocercus > Centrocercus urophasianus. The sequence goes on from NW_024885344.1 coordinate 8,726,261, forward strand.
CTGCATTAGCCTTCACTTTTATTTTTCTTGTATCATGAAGTGGTATCTTGGATTTACAGTAAAAGGCAGAATCTTTCATCTTAAATAAAGTCAAAGACGTATTAGAGGGAGAAAGAGAAACTACTGTACATTAAACTCCCTTTTCTGGTTGTGCAACACTGGAACAAAGGCCCAGAATGTGTGTACTTCATGCTCTCTGTTTTACAGAGTGTTGAGACACCGAGTTTTCCCCTGTCTCAGTTTAACTAGCATTTTCAAGGTGGGAAAACTCCTAGAGTTAATTTCAGAAGTCAAAAGAGATAAGACTTCTAGAAGGATCCATAGGCTCAGAAAACAACCAAGGCTGGAAAAGGTTGCAATTTTGGTCAGAAAGCATTTGACAGAAACATATTTGTCATACCAGAAGATAGGAATAGAGAGTAGAGGAAGTTAGGAAGAAGTTGGAAAGGAGTTCAAATTCTCAACAAGTATGAGTCAAGAGCGTAGAAAATTCAGTCCTTCACAAAGACAAGGTACCAGATAATCTGAAGTCATTTTCATGCTATTGAAATAACGGATTTTTTTTTCAATCTTATCAGAATAAACAAATGTAATTGAATGTGACTAATTGCATGTTACTGTAACTAATATGCCTTAATTCACTGTAGTTCTATCCGTTGAAACATCTGCAAAGCTGCTGAAGTTTGGGAATATTTGCCACTTAAAATTCTACACTGGCTGTTAAATTAATGAAGTGAAGATGTTTTACAAAATCTCACAGCTATTAGATAAATTTAATTATTGAAAAATATTATCAAAACAGAGAGAAGATGCTCTACAGGCAGTGGGATGCCAAGGGAGTGAAATGCTTTTTCTGAGTCTATATAATGTATCATTGCACTGCTAAGAATTGCTTCAGACCAATAAGTAGAATGACTCATATTTCTATGAACAAAGGAACTGAGCACATTTACTGGGTTCCTGAGTTGTGTACCTTGCTGAACCATACCTTTATCCTTTTGACCCTCACAATCTTCCAGCATCTTTCTATTTTCAAATTGGTTATTCCTCAGTTCTTGTTGTTAATTCATAAATAATGTTGCATTCATGTTACAGAATCAAATTTCCTCCTGTCTCTCTAATGACTGTCTCTAAGGCATTTAATTCTTCCTGACTGTGCTGTGTCACAATGATGCCTTGGTCTCGATGATCTCTTGAGAACCCTTCCAACCCCTGCCAATCTGTGATTCTGTGCCTTGAACAAATGCCATTCGTATATTCCTTTAATAATAGTGATTCTAATGAAAATATTAAATAGGAAAATGTTCAAAATTATACTAAACCATCCTTCAAACACAGGATGTTATATTTCAATGCAATATAGAAATCTTCTTTTCATCCTGCTTCTTGTTTGCCTTGCCATTCATATAATAATCTTCCTACTCTCTACTTTCACTAACAATTTCCTGTATTCTTTTAGTAGATGTCTGCTGAATGAATAGTTTAGTACTATTGTTCTTTTCTTCTCTAGAAAATCTGCACTCTTGAAACAGGGAAATATCAGATTAGTCAGTTGTGATGTGGCACTTCTGCATCTGCACAGTAGCTCATTTGTTTCTGCATCCATTTTTATTTTTCTCCCTTACCCTTCTGTTTTCTCTTTCCTGGTTTCAAAGTCTTAGCACAGAATGTATCAACAAAAATACAGCCTCTGAATTCATGAAAACTTATATGCTCCTGATGTAAAAACCCTCCCAGGACTAGCAGCTGATGGGAGTTGTACTAAATTTCCTTGGAATCAGAGATCTAAAAATTTAAAACATATTTTTAATTTAGCCCACTAATCCTATTCATACAAAAAAACAAAAAAACAAACAAAAAAAACAAACAAACAAGCAAACAACAACGACAACAACAAAAAAAAACAGATCCAAACTATTATATTAAATAGATAATATAATAAACTATATATAAAAAAAACAGATATTATAATAAACTATTATATTACATTAAACAGATCCAAACTCGTATTTTTCAACAAACTGAAACTGAATGTATACTAATTTCAAAACCTACATGTAGCTTTGGATTTTCTGAATAGCTTATTTTATACTGCAGTGAGCCAGGACCATTGATACACAGCAACATATCAAAGAAAGCTTAAAAATGGATGGTATTTTTTTGCCTGCTGTCCATTTGCATGACAGGTCATCATTAAAAAATCCTTAATTATGAACTAGACTAATATACATCACATATATTTTAAAATATTATACTTAACTGTTCCTTTTTCTTCATTCTTAATCATAGAATCATAGAATTAGAGAATCATAGAATGCCTCAGGTTGGAAGAGACCTCAAAGATCATCTAGTTCCAACTCTCCTGCCATGGGCAGGGTTGTCATCCACTAGTTCTGACTGCCCAGGAACCTATCAAGCCTGGCTTTGAATGCTTCCAGGGATGGGGCATCCACAGCTTCTCTGGCGAGCTTGTTCTAGTCAGTGCTTCACCACCCTCTAAGGGAAGAATTTCCTCCTAACATCTAACCTAAACCTCCCCTCTTCCAGTTTAAATCTATTCCCCCTTGCCCTATCACAATCTACCTGCATAAAATGTTGGTCCCCCTCCTGCTTGTATGCTCCTTTCAAGTATTGGAATATCGCAGTGAGGTCTCCCAAGAGCCTTCTCATCTCCAGAACCATGTAAGAAGCATTATCAAAAGCTGCATAAACTACAAAAGCAGTCCAAGGTACACCATCATATCACTGAATGGGAATTTTCAAAGAAATCAGGGAAGTAAATTGATTGAATCACAGTAGGATTCAGCTAACAGATCTAACCTGTCATATTTGAAAATCCCATCCTTAATGAAATCATCGAAGTTAAGAAATTTTCTGAAAGATCACTGAGAAGAGCTATAATACCACATAACCTTGAGAATCTCTACAGAAAGAATCTATGACTTAATTATTTCTCTATACTAAGGGCATAATCAGCCTCTGTTTTTTGAAAATACGTACTATAGAGAATTACAGTCAATCTTGGATGAGATGATCAGTATTTTCATTAGAATTCTTGGTAGGCCAATTCTGAGTGCTTAAGGATTTCATATAAAAAGATACGGTTTACTTTTGAAGTAAAAATATCAATTTTCTATTGTTGTTGTACTATTGCAAGATGTACCAATTAGCAGTAATGGACAGTCACATTTTAAAGTTGTTCAGTAATTTGTTTTAAATAGTATTTATAAGTAAGTCTACTGTTTTCCACATTTAAAGGGCCTGTTGTCTGTAAGTCTGAAATAATAACTTAATAAGAAAGGTAGTAAGTAGCTGTCCTGTTTATGATGTGATTATCAGGAAGGACATATTTTGTATAAATAGCATTGCTGGAGATATTTCTGTACTAATGGAAGACATTTCATAATTTTAATTTCATAATTTGATCCCTCCCCACTCACCATCATTAAAAATATAATAGATAATTTTGCATATTATACAATGTTTTCCAGATGGAAACAGCAGAAAAACATATTTCTCTAAACTAAACAAAGTTTACTTTAGAGAAAAAAAAAAAAAAAAAAAAAAAACAGAAGTTCTGAAAATTTAAATTTCTGAATGATTTTTCCTTTTCAATAACATAATTTTATCTTTCCCACCCCCCCATAATAGTTTAAGGTACTCAGAGATAACAATTAGAGCTGTTATAGGTAAAATTAATAGATGATTTTTCAAATAGTTACATTATTGTTAATAATAATTTACTGAATTTTACAAAAGAAGGTTCATCAAAGTTTTGCCAAATGACATAAAATAATGTAGTAAATATATTCTGCATTTTATAAGTAATTTCTTACTCTTTGCATTAGCTGATTAAAAATGCAAGTATGTTTGATAGTACAGGTTTTGTGATGAACTTTGTAGACCAAATAAGATATAAGCTTCAGATATGGAAAACATAGATATTCGTTTTCCCTTCTGAAAGGTACTGAAGTGTGAAAAACTATAGATCATCTGGTAAAATACCATGACAAGTAAGGACAGGATAAAAATGTAAAGTAGAAGAAATGGAAGGTGAAGTGGTTCTGATGTGAAAGTAATTAAAGCCTTGTTTCTGGTTTTGATTTGCTGACTCCAGTGACAAAATGAAGGGAAGCCTCCTAGAGTAAGAGCAGCTGTGTTGAAATGAACAAAACCTGAATCCTTCATGCACATCATCAAATAATTGCTTGCTAAATTCTCATTTTGAACTTCAAAACAATAACTCTTCTCTCAATAGGTTGCACCAGTTGTCACTGGGGATGTAACTGAAAGGCAATCTAAGTGCAAAATACAATCTACTGACTAGTTTGGACTACATAGTTTTTATTATTTGTCGTGATATCTGAGGAAGAAAAAATGTCACTTGAACTTGTAGATGTCCTCTCCAAATATTGGGGCAAGCAAAGAATTGTTTCTGTAACCTAAAGATACTTTATCCCAAAATATATGACATTTAATGATGTCAATTTCCTATTTTCTTGTTCCTAAAGAAGTACTGTACCTCTCTTAATTGCTTTCTATATATTATACGATACTTTATTCCATGTTCAATGTCTCCAGTAGCCTCATACTTTTTTTTTCTTTTCTTTCCCCGTAGATTATGGCATAGCTAAAGTACATATTCTGAAGTAGCATAAATGATGCTACCTCACTTTCTGGAAGGTGATAGGTGTAACATGGGAGGATTTGACATTAGAGTTTTAGTTCACATCATCTGTGATTGCTTTTGAATTTTCTCTTGTCGTTGTCTCCATTTCCTGCACTTCGCTTCCTACCATGAAGTTTTGGAGTGTGTGATCTGGTTTCTTTCCAAATCAGCCCATTAACTCACAAAATGAATTCATTCTTTGCAGATCAGACTGAACTGAAAGATGCTTGCCAACTGCTAATGGTCTGCAGGTTAAGTGTGCCATGAGTTAAGAACATGAGACCAGACTGGAAACTGGAATCTCACAGAAATAATATTTGGTGTGTTCACTGCATCCTCCATACTGGGTTTAACCTCTTTTTTGAACGTAACCTTTATATTGAAAGTATTTTAGTTTTTGTGCTTTCTAGTTAAAGACTGGCTTTCAGTTCAAATCAGTATGCCACAATAAGCAGACGAAAATAGACTTTTATATAGCAGTTCAGTGTGTCTTAAATGACTGCTGTGAAAGATGTAATTGCTTTGTTTATATATATACATATTTGAATATTCTCTTATATATATATAATTATTTTTTACACCAATCATTAGTTTGCTCTACCTTCACAGAATCTTGAAAAATACTGTCACTTGTCACCTACCACTTTAGTTTGATTCAGTCCCTATCAGTTTCCTTTTTCATCTGCTGGAAGTTAATAAACTAAGACAATACAATGTACTTATTTCATGTCATTCTTACTTGTACAAGTGACATCAATTCTTAGGTCAGGTAATTGATCTTTACTTCCTTTTCCATATCTGAGATTAATATTTAGAAGGTATTCCAAGATTTGCAAGATAAGCATAAATTCTAGAAAACTATGCTCAAAATTCCCTTTCAGATATAATTTATTCTAGTACAAGAATTGCAGTCATTTGGAAAAATTGTACACTGAGCTGCTTCAGATTTAAAATTAGAGCATATTGGAGCATATTGAAATCATTGCATTTCAATTGCCCTCTTTTCAATAATTTTGCGTGATTGGATTGATGATGATGATGAATATTATGGATTGATAATGCATATTAGACATAAGATTAATGATAACTGCTGTGATGTAAGATTAGGATTGGCATAGGCATGTGGCAAATTTGTTGCTCTTCTCTGGCAAGAACTTGATTCAAACAAAAAAAGCTCTCACTGCAAAGCACTATAAAACTACTCCTGATGTAGAACAGGTCAGGCAGAACACAATCACTGTACGCAGCTACTGCAGAGGACTGGAAGTGCTGTGCGCTATGTAATTTACTCAAAAATGATAAATGAACTGCAAAACAAAAAACTTATTCCTGACTCTCAGGCTATGCCACCATCTTGAGCAACTTAGATCAAGGTAACATTCAGCAGAGGAGAGATAAATGATGAAGGCTGAATATGGATTTTAAGCACTGTTTCCATTATACGACTTCTTATACCTTGATTATGATTGTGAAACATAAGTGCAACATTTGTCTTACTGCAACACAGTAAATAGGAGTTGCATAAAAAGTAGAGATGGAGTAATGAGCCATGAACACGGCACCAAAAATCTCACATTGCCTTACCATAACAGCAAAATTGTTTATTGTCTTCACATGGCTGCTGTGAATATAATTGTTGAAAAACAGTAATGCTAAAAAAATTATTTACAATCCTGTATTTTGCACAGGATGAGTGTAGCATTACTTTCATGGCAAGTGGATCTTTAAACAAAGCATCCATTCTCAACATGTTTTGGAAGACTTCAAAAACTGGGAAATTTTTTATTTAATAGTTCAAAGCAGGGGAGTACAACTATCATTTAGGAGGAGGTGATACAGAAAACCTTTCTGGATAAGACTGCACTACCTCCACAGATCTGACTGATGTTTGCATAGATTTACACGAGAGACCATTATACTGACTGATAGGGGTATTGACTGATATGAGTATACATGCAACCTGTGCAAGAAATTGAGCCTTTGTCTACCTACACTGAGCTCTGTTAGCAGGCCCAGATTCTATTACTAAGAATTAACAAGCGCAAAGCTGCAAATGCAAATGATGAATGTCCAGGCTTTTATTCCATTTATCTGATTTCCAAAGCATTATCAATTGAAAGAATTGTTTAAAGTTTGGGAATATTTTTATTTATAATGGCTTTGCTAAATAATTAGGGAAGTTAATATTTGTTTGAACAGCTGCTTTTTGTGAATTACAGGATCATTTAGTCATTTTCACTAATATATGATCTCTTATTATATTTGCTTCATGTTAATCTAGAGAAAATATCCTCTACAATGTAATTTTCATAAAGAATTTTGTATAATGCTAATGTAATAAACCTTTGTTGCAATTACTCTTATGTAATCACTATTTCTCTATACTGTTGCATTGCCTACTACACTACACTGTAATTGCCCTTCTGCTCCCTAAAACTGGATATTAAACTAGGATTAAAATTGTAACAAAGAAGATATGAACATTCTATTCTGAGTTTTTCTAGTGAGCAACAGAAAAGCAGAGGTATTCTTGGAAATACAAAGTTTTCTGTGGAAGTGCTGAAACAAAAACAAAAATAGAATAGAATAAAATACAAAACAGAAAAAGCAGAAGTCAAATATTTATACTAAGACTAGAACAGTTACAGTACCTTCTGGTTCTTCGCTTCAAAATAATGAGTGAGTAGCACTACAGTATCACAAGGTTTCTTAGAGAATATTTCAATGGGTACTTGTAGTACCACTCTAATTTTGAGCCTTTATGGGCTTTATGTCCTCTTTGATACCATTTGGGAACATGAATAACTTGTCCAAACTTGTACCTGTTATTTCTTTCATCACATTGTTTATTTTTGTTGATGTTATTTGTCTATTTTAATATTAGTTGGAAAAAAAAGGCAGCTGAAATGATGAGCGAGAAATCAGTGCTCTGCCTGCTGCATTCCCTTAGCACAGTTCTAGTATCCACAAATATCAAGGACTTGAAACCCTTCACAGTCACAGTCTGTTATCTCAGAGACAAACCGGTGGACTTTCTACAAAACACAAGCCTATGATATATCATAACTCCTCAATTTGAGACATAACAGCCTCCAACCCGTTGACTATAGCCATTACGACAATGGGGTGGGACTTTTCTAGGAGGTTCAGCAATGTTTGGAGTGTTACATTTTTTAACAGGCTGACGAACTTTCTTTTCTACAGCTCAGTCACACACAGTGGTCAACTTTCAGCTTCCTCTAAGCTCACATTTTGACTGTATTGTCTGTTAGTATGGGATCTCATCTGAAGACGGCATTTTTCATCAGGAAATAATTTTCCTTTTTACAACTTTTTAACACTCTTGGGTCTATCTCAAAACAGATTTCCTTGAAAAACTATAAATGGAAAAGACTCCCGTAAAAGAGTGGTTTCTAAAATAGTGAAATGTGTTAAATTCAAAACTTAACCATATCTCTTAATAATTTTACGTTTCTTCTCATAAAATGTAAACATTATGTAATGGCATTTTATAGGTGAAATAGATGGTTAGTAACATCATTGAAATATGATTTTACTCATTTATCTCACTTTTAAAATCATGATGGTATTGGAATATTTCTTCAATCCTTGTTCTATTTGTAATTAATGAAACAAGTTAGTACTAGCAAATTAGAAAATAAATAAGGAGACATTTCATCATACACTGCCATACTGAAATACTACAAAAGCAGCTAAAATAACAAAAGCAATTATTAAAAAAAAAATGAAAGTTGTTGCAAAGTTGAAATGCTAAAAGACACATAGAGCATTCAGGCAAAAATGTCTTTGGAAAATCATTGTGTAGAGAGGAGAGAAATACTTGATTCAGGTTCAGTTTAAAGTAGAAAAGAATTCAAGAATTCAGTGTTTCCTGTGGAACTTAACTGTTTTGGTGGATTTATTCAAAACGATCTAAATATAAATCCTGTCTTTTCTCTTTTTTTTTTTCTTCTGATTTTGAACACAGTATTTTTCATGTGTGTTACCATCAGAATATACCCTAATCAGGTCTTGAATGAGTGGATGTAGGTAGTTTGTGTACTGACTCAGTCTTGATTCAAATGTGGTTAGGGATATATGCGTATTTCAGTCTAAAATAGAAGACTTTCCCCTGAGTTCAAACAAAAACTGGACCCTTGAAGGGATGTAGAAGTGTTAGCTAATTAGTTTCTTTATTGGATTTCATTTTTAAATGTCTTTGCATGCTTGAATGCTGTTTGAAATACAATGAGAGAAGAAAATTACAAATACAAATAAAAATAAAACCTAAACAAGTAAGGCCTCTCTTACTGTGGCATTTCTAATTTGGTTGCAGCTAAGGTAAACTGTATGTCATGTAAAAGCTTGTGCATACCGTAGTACAATAGTAACGTGAGGACTTAAGTGTTGAGAGGATGTCTGGGAAAGTTTAATTTGAACAGAACCTCCAAAGTTTCCACAGGTTCCTCAGCACAATTTAAATCAAATGAGTCTAAAAATAAAAAGCCAATGCATTGTGCTTTGGAGGAATACCAACAAATTCATACTTCTGAAAATGTATAGGTTTTCCTTTATGGCAGCAATTTCTTCACAAAAAATGTGCAGTTCAGTTTACAACAGAAGGTCTCAGATTATAAATTAACCCTTTAAAAGGGTGCCAGTGTCCATAGTTTTTCCTGTAGCCCAAGTCTCAGACTTGTTTTTCCAAAGTTTAGGAACTCCATGGAGGCCAGCAGTGCCTGACAGAAAAAGCAAAATCGGACACAAAGAGATATAAATGAAAACAGATTTTGGAATTTCTCTTTGAAAAACATTTTCTTTCTCAGTGTTTGGTATAACTAAACTATCCTTTGGCCAATGAAAGTAGAATCATTTCCTCAGGAAAAAGAAAAAAAAAAAAACAACATATCTTACCCACAGAATGAAGAAAGCAAGTTATTTGGAACTATTTGGCTATAACTAACAGGAAGATAGGATGCTTACAATTGATAAGCGAAACTAAATTTCTGGGAAAATTCTAAAAGATTAGGAAAACAGCAAGAAAACTTCAAGAATAATTTGAAGAAGTTATGATGCCTTAGACTAAAAATTAAAAGATTTCTCTGAAATCTGGAAAAAGCAGCAAAGGGCTTTAAATCAAAATTGGTGTCATAGAAATGCTTCTAAGTTCTGAGGCAAGTGGAGAGATCTTGTGAATTTTCTTGCTTCTCTGAGGGAAGGAGGAATTATATGGTTTTGTTGAGGACTAAAACACCTCAGTTTAGGGAATAGTGCTGCAAATATCCTGCCACTGAGCACACAAGATGAATATGACATCTTACTGTTGGCACCTCTGCACAGATTCCATCAACAAATCATTACCATTGCAAGGTCTAAATATTTGGAAAGAGAAGGTGGATTTAATTGTAGAGATTGTGTAATGCAAGCTTCCAGAAAGGTTTTAAAAGGTTGAGTATTTCTATTTTAACACATGAATGAAGAACAGTAATAGAAAAGGATGTTTTATGCATTCAAGTGCTATGCCTGGTATATTTGCAGGGTAGGTATATATAATTTATATTAATGTATATATTATTTATATTTTATATTAATAATAAATATAATAATAATAAATATAAAATATAATAATAATATTTATTTATATTATATAAATATATAATGTATATTTTATATAATTTATAATGGTATATTTGCATAGGTAAGGTATATATAATTTACACCTGGTGGCATATGTCCCATTAAAAAATGGAAAACTGCCAACAAAGAGAAAATCTCTGATTGTGGTAAGAGTATTAATTTATGCCACTATTAAAGTCTTTGTAGAAACCAGAATGCAAGAGCTTTACAAAATGAAAAAAAAAGAAGAAAGAAAGCCAGCAGTGGTAGAATGCAACCAAGTTTGGCTCAAGAAGTTTTAAATCTAAAGCTAGAAATGGGAAAACACAACTTTAAACTCATACCTTTTTGGAGCCCTCCAGCTTGCCAGCAAGGATAAGAAAAAGTATGCACATTAAAAACAGCAACATGGCTTCTTCCTGCATTGCATATGAATTTGAATGACCCTATTTTATTTGCTTTGCGATTTGTGCTGAAGCACTAATGTAGATTCAAGGCTAACTAAAAAAGAGGGAGCTCAGACTGCAGTCTTTTCCATAGGACATATTAATGCTATCATACCTAGCTGCCAGCTTTCACTGTTAAAGGAATACATCATCTATGAAACTTGTATTCCCTTGGCAAATCTGATTTAAACTAGCAGAAGAATTCCAAATTTATTACAGACAACAGATATGTGCACATATACACATGGAGAGTAGCAACTAGGCAGAAAAAGAACAAACAAGAAACTACAATAAAAGTGCAGCTTTAATGTAAGCTGGAAAATTCTCTTTGGTGGTACTCATCATGAAGGGAGGTTTAGTTTTTATTACTTTTTTCTAATTCTCTAGTGGGAGTACAAAGAAAATCCCAGTTCTTTTTTTTTTTTTCCTTCTTGATGATCACTTTCTGATACCATCTTTTCTTCCTTCTCAAGCTAACAAAAGCTTCTAACTCTTTCTTATCAACTGTAGAAGCCTTATCTTGTAACCTCTGTGAATCTCTACCTGATTGGAATTGATCAGCAGGGCTCTTCATTATCTCCCCCTCTGATCTCTACTAAATAGATCACAAGTAACACTACGTGCTTTAACAGCTATTTATTTTTCTTACTGCCTGCTTTAAGCAGAAACTCCTGTTGAAAATATATTTTGATTTATTTTTTTTCCCCACTATTTAGAGATTTTATTTCCTACTTGCTGCTAATTCCAAAACTCTTGGTAACCTGGGTCTTAGTAATTAAATCCAATCTACAGATGGCATTTTGAAAGCAATACCAGGGTCTGAGAGCAAATCTATGCAGGAATAGAACAGTTTCGTTACAGCATCTTGTCTCATTTTTGACCAGAGCTCTTGTCAGTGTTTTCACCAAATGCTCTCCCGGCTCCTACAGCACTGGATGATAGACAGCAGGTCTCCTGTGTTATACTGAGTTCTGCATCCTGTAAGTAGCAAGTACGGTTCAGTGGGCTTTAGATGTTTTCATAGCAGAGGTTGCTATTACATGTGCTACTCTTGGCTACGGGGAATAGACCTCAGCCACAGCTAAATATATTTGATTCTTTTTTTATTATTATTATTATTTTTAGTCTCTGCATAGCCAAATTGCTGCTGTTGCTAGGGCTCTGTAGCACACTGGAATGGATGATAGGTGCTACTGGCACAAATTCTACAGAAGTCCTATCCAACATTTCCATTTTGTGATTAGCTGGTCAGAGGAAAGAGCTGTTTTCTATGCCTGCATTACTACTCAAAGAGGCTACTCACAGAACACAGTTAAGTGCCTTCCTAACAAGTTCTGTTTATTAACATGAATTTGCTGGGCTAGTAAATTATAACTTATCACTTACATTTATCTTACATTTGTATTTAGCTTTCAAAAAGTACCTCACCTTAAGGAAGCTTTTATTTTTTTCACAAATCTTCCTTACGTATCAGAGGACACTAGGAAAAGATCCTGCAGGTACATAAATGCCCTCCTGTAGAAAGAAATAAGCAGAACAGCATAGGTTCACAAGACTGGTTTTGTTTGTTTTTCTCCAATGGCTGACAGCTGATGCTCTGCAAATGAAATCAAGATGAAAGTCTTCAGCTTGTATGCTGCCAAAACCTTGTTTATGGTTTCAGTGTTTTAACTGTGATTTATGACCTCTACTGAAATGAGTATACTTGAAAGGTTATTCACAAAATGCAATTAACACCCTTTTAAACCTAGTTCCCCTGTCAATGTCTAAGTTTTTGTATCAGTATGAGCTTATCCTGAAAACAAATTCTTCAGAGATTTCACTGCCAATGCCATTAGCAGCAACAGGCATTTGCCTTGCTCCATCATCCTCTGAAACCAGGGAAGTTTATGGGGTTCCTGCTTTTTCAAGTTGGGAAGGCAGGTTGACAGTGTTCACTCCTTGCCTGTTTTCTAATGTAGTTTTTCTTTTGGGAACTAAATATAGATCCAATTCTGCCTAGAACTTTATCATGAGTTAGTGTTATTCTCATTACACCATTTATAATTTCTCTAGGGAATACACCTGAATTAACTGAACTGTACTGAACCCATGATTTTGCAGTTCATTCAGTTATAATTAGGAGGCCAGTTTTCTTTTTAGAATCACAGAGTAGTTTGGGTTGGAAGGGACCTTTAAGATGACCTAGTTCCAAGACCCATGCTATAGACAGGGACACCTCCCTCTAGACCCAGTTACTCAAAGCGCCATCCAGCCCGACCTTAAATGCTTCCAGGGAGGGGGTATACATAACCTCTCTGGGCAACGTTTTCCAGCATCTTGTGATCCTCACAGTAAAAAAATTCTTCCTAATATCTAGTCTAAATCTACCCTCTTTCAGTGTAAAGCTATTTCTCCTCATCCTGTTTATTCATGACCTTATAAAAAGTCTTTCCCCAGTTTACCTGTAGGTCCTATTCAGGTACTGGAAGGCTGCTATAATGTCCTCCCAGAGCATTTTCTTCTCCAGACTGAAAAGCGCCAACACTCTCAGTCTGTCCGTGTAGGTGAGGTGCTCCTCTTCGTGGCCCTCCTCCAGACCCATTCCAACAGCTCAATGTTCTTGTTTTGAGGGCTCCAGAACTGGAGGCAGTACTCCAAGTGAGGTCTCACAAGTGCAGAGTAGAGGGGCAGAATTACCTCCCTTGACCTGATGCTTCCCTTTATGTAACTCAGGATACAGCTGGTCTTCTGGGCTGCAGGTTCGTATTGCTGGCTGATGTCATCAGCCCATTAGCCCAGATAACATTCCCAAATCCTTCACCGCTCTCAAGTCATTCTCTGCCCAATCTGTATTTGTGCTCGGGATTGCCCCTATCCAGATGCAGGACCTTTCACTTGGCCTTGCTAATCTTCATGAGGTTGGCATGGACCCACCTCTCAAGCCTGTCCTGGTCACGGTGGATGGCATCCCTTCCCTCTAGTGTCAACTGCATCACTCAGCTTGGTGTCATCTGCAGACCACTGGGGCTGCACTCTATCCCACTGTCCATGTTGCCTACAAAGATACTAAATAGCACCAATCCCAGCACCAATCCCTGAGGAGCACCACTCATCACCGGTCTCCACTTGGACATTGAACTGCTGACAACAACTCTCTGAGTATGACCATCCAGCCACTTCCTCATCCAGCAAGAGGTCCATCCGTCAGATCCAGTTTTCTCCAGTTTGGCAACCAGGATGTTGTGTGGGACAGTGCAAATGCTTTGCACAAGTTCAGGCAGATGTTATCACTTTCTCTTCCTTTATCTACTGACGCTGTAACTCCATCATAAAAGGCCACCAAAATCATCAGATATAATTTGCCCTTGGTGAAACCATGTTGGTTACCACTAAACACCTCCCTCTTTATTTTCCATTTGACTTAGTAGGGCCTTCAGGAGGATCTGCTCCATTATCTTTCCAGGCAGAGGTGAGACTGACTGGCCTGTAGTTCCCTTGATCTTCTTTTTTTCCCTTCTTGAAAATGGGGATTATATTTCCCCTTTTCTAGTCAGTGGGAACTTCCACAGAAGTTCCATCACCTTTCAGATATGATGGATAGTGGCTTGGCAACTTCATCTGCCAGTTCCCTCATTACCCATTAATGGATTTCATCAGAATCCCATGGACACAAGCACATTCTTACTGTATTTTTGCACACGAGCTTTAATTCACAATTTCACTGCATACTCTGATTGTTTTTCTTTCTGAACTACTTACTGAACATGCTCAGTCTTCATTACGAACTAACAGCCACAGCTCATGACCGTCACAGAACTGAGAAGAAGCCATTGCTTTTCAGTCCTCAATTGAGAACTGCTTGCATTTTGCAGTTTTTGCAGTTGCTAATGAAACTGCTCTGATTGCTATCTTGTTTACTACAAACTTGGGAAATGAGATTATATATATATAAAGTGCATGTATTTTTTGCATGTATACTTAAAACTAGATGTAGGTTGTCTTATTCCTATTTCCATTTTCAGTGTTTTGTATATGGGATCTTTAAAGAAGTCCATAAGCAGAAAATTTTATTATAGCTATAAAATAATTTATGAATAGGGTCCATCAACTCCATTTTACTCCCCTGCTAGAACATAAGCAGTCAGCCTCTTCACTGTGCTTATTTTTTGACTTTTAAAGGAATTTATTTTCCTTGTCTTCCCTTTTTATGTACAGAAAATAGTCCCATAGCACTCTGCTATGTACTAATAAGATGCACATCCAACTATCTACACCACTAAACAGTGTCTACTAAGTCTTTTTCTGAGTTAGACATATTTTTCAACACCGAAGAGGTACTTCATGCTGCACCTGTGTCTGGCTGTATCTGATCTTCTTCAGGCTACACTTCCCCATACCATTACATGAATCTACCTGCAGCATAATACAGCCCCTTTGTTTTCTGTTTTTTTAAATACTACAAATCCTTCCTCCTCCCTTCCCACTTTCCCCCTTGAAGGCACCACCTGCCTCCCTACACACTTCTTGCATGCTGTGCAATGTGGACAGGGAGCCCAAATCTTCATGCTGTTCCTGCACCGCTGCTTCCAAACAAAGCTGAACTTCCTCTGAAAATGCATCTCAGACCTCTTGGCTGGAATCTGCATGTTGTTCAGACTTCAGTCAGCACGATCTTTACCTGGGGCCCTTTTGCCACATCTGGCAAGTTTCCTTCCAAGTGTTGGCGCATTTTCTTTGTGAATTCGAAGGACACAACTGTCACTTCAACTCAAGATGGTAATTATTACTGATAGGCAATGTCTAACAGCTTCTCTCTAGCTGTATCATGCCCCCAAAGACTGAACTTCAATATCAGAAAAGTTTTTAGAAAAACAAGAAAGTATTTTGAATGCTATGAAGATGCCAGACAGAAATATTTCCTGGTTGCTTTTGAGTATGGCTTTTTATTTGGTTGGTTGGTTGTTGGTTTTTGTTTTGTTTTGTTTTGTTTTTGTGTGTGTGTTAAGCATTAGTGCTTTTAAAAAAAGACTTTTTCTCAGCAGTTGATTACATCTTCCTGTTTTACCTCATGAAGGAAGTCTTTAAGTCACTGGAAACAATATATTTCAAACTACAAATCTGGAAATGCACCATTTCCTCGACCACGTCTTCCATAAAAGTTTTATACAAGTATTTTCCAGTCTCTAAATATAAACTGAAGAACATTCTTTTTCTATTATTATTAAATTATCACCTTTCAAAATTATAGCCTTTTAATTTATTCTTTCTTCTAACATTTCTTCTTCATTATAAGTTTTATCTTTGTTTTGTTTTGTTTTGTTTTTGTTTTGTAAGACACTGCAATAATAAAAACAGTTCTGAGGAAGGTTTGACAGAAAAATGTTCTATTTACACAGAGCTCTAAATGACCATTTCAATTTTCTCCAGCTGAAATAAAAGTTTCCAAGAATCTAGTCTATAATCAAAGCAGAAAACCTGGTCTTGGCTATACGCTTCCCCAGATCTCTTTAAATTTTAAGGAAAGATGGAAAACATCTTACAATATTAATTGCTAGCTCTGTTTTTGTCAGTCTAGCAATGGACAGATCCATTTGATCTGATTTGTGAAGAGTTTTTGATAAAGTCATTTCATGATTTCTGTCACACAGATTTCAAGGTAGTATTGCTCTGGAATGATTTTCATGTATTTCTCTTATCTGCTGCCCAAAATAAATTTAATAAGTGTCTTCCATTTCTTTGCAGTGAAACATTCTATATCTCCTGAAAATAGTTGAAACATCCAACAAGAACGGGAAGAAAATAAGTAACATTGAGCTGCGTGAAACTAAAACAGAGAATAATTTACACAAAATTATTGGTGATATTGAACTTCTGTTTCTTTCATCTCATGAAGAAAGAACCAAAGCACATCATCTCCTTCCGAGGTACCTCTGGTATTGCATATTTCATTACCAAGAAGTCCCTTTAGCAGTTTCTTTCTCCCCAGAAGCCCAATGAGGATTTACATTTGGGAAGATGTGAAGCATAATGCAACTGTATCAGTCCCTGACACATGGAAAGTGAAGAAATGGTTCACCAGCAGGGAACAGGTAGTGCTTGTTGCTTGCTGTGCCTCTGTGCTTGGGTGATGGCTCCTAAGCAGAGCTATACACACTGGTACGCTGGGGTCCATGGGGCTCCTGTAGTCAGGTTCCTGCTGTTTCCCTTTCACCTGCTGCAGGCAGCTTTCTAATTCTGGATCCATTCTGCCTCAGAGAGAAGTCAAGTTTAATATTTGCTGTTGAATGTTTGATGACCTTCAGAAAATAGAATGCTGTTTTTCATTCTTTGGGGCTGAGATGCATTTCCACGTAATCAGTGATAATTTTTCACCTTTGTAAAGATATCTGGAATTCAGTAGGCATACAAATATCTTCTACTCTATCCTTGAGTGCTGACTCTTCGCATTTGGCCTGAAATGTACCATGATGCTATGAAAAACTCACTCTTCTGCTGTCCTTGACACTTTTCCTAAAGTCAAACAAAATACTTCTTGAAAGGCTAGAAAAAAATATGCCTTGTTTCTGCCAATATGTGAACTTAGTATTGGTTAATGTTTCCAGAAAAGACAGTGATATGTTTTATAAGAGGGACTGCAGAACGTATTTTATCTTCCATTATAATTGCTAAGCAGTAACCTAACTCAAGAGGCTCAATTAGCAAATAAAATTATTTTGATTCTATGGGAATAATGCACAGAATATTGCTAGCAAAAGGACTCCTTTTCCAGCCCTTGTGAACTTCAGATGTTATTTTTAGGGATGGTTTTTCACCATAGAGGATGTGTACAGTTCTGTGTACACTTTGGTATGGAGTCATTCTCTCCCACATGGAAGCTCTGACAGACAAGCTGTACCACCTGCTTGTGGTTTTCTGAACAAAGAGAGCTAACATAGTTCACTTTGAAACAGGACAGCAAGGCACAGAATCTAGAGGAGAATTCCTGCAGGAATGAATACGCAGTGTTACATCTGTCAATCAGCTACTGCTTGGTTGCAGGGTTGATTATACATGATAGCCCCCTAATTTGCAATTTGAAAGAATTCCAGCAAAGCATCTTTTAATTCAGTAACAGGAAGGAAGAAATCATAGTCTGTGCAAAGAAGCCATCTTTCTCTTTTTTACACCAGACAATGAAATAATAAATGAACATGACCTCCGTGTACTTTGAACCACCCATGCGTGTACTCTTGGCATACTATTTTTCATTTCTGTTGCTACTTTACATCCTTCCAGCAACCATTGTGCCTCATCCTTCCAGCAAACAGTAGTTTCGCTATATCATCCGTGACTGGCCATTCTTGCAGATACTGTTAGACTCTACTCATTTCCCTGTAATATACAGTAGAGAAAATATGCAGCAGAAAGAATTGCCACATTCACCTCAAAATTTATTAGGAAATTAAATCATCTTAAGGAGTAGAAATTGCTGAAAAACTGATATGGCACAAGGGCCTTCAGTTAGAAAATTAACTCAGTGTTAAATATTGCAAGGTTCTTGAGACAAAAGACTAAAAATATGACTCTGTTTCAGTATTATTCTCCATCATAAAAGACTCCCTTTTTCCAACAAATCCATACTCAATGCTTAAAGATACTGTAGTTACATGTTCCTTCACAGATACATGCATGGACACAGACATTATCAAATCAATTTTACAAATGAATAACTTTAAACACAAAGTGTCTAACATTCACTGCATTCAAAGCTCAGAAAATTATGTGGCTCTCATAATAATAAATTTAATGTCTTACCCACTGAATCGTACTGCTTCCTTAAGACATTAGTGAATCAGAGTGCTTAGGGTGCTCCTGCAGTTATACATTCATATGTTTTCATATGAAAGGTTTTGTCTGAGAATTATAAAAAGGTTTACAAGACTACAAAACCCATTTGGATGTTTCTGTAAACTTTGTGTCCTTGAAACTTCATACAGTATTATGGACTTCTAAAGCAACGATGAAGTTACATGTTTTTATTTTAGAGGATACAGCAGCGGTTGATAATTTTTTCACTGTAATACTTGCCTATCAAAGAACTGTTTGTATTATTATAGGAGTATCTCCTATAATAATACTCTTCAAGTCTGTATTTCAAGAGACTAGGAAACTTATTATAGCCAGTTGCAAGTCTATAAACATTCATTAATTATGCTTGCAAGAATGAAAAATAACATATTTGCAAGGCTAAAGATCAATTGCAGGAATTTAGAGCATTGCCTTTGGCAATTCTCCTGTGTTAGTAGCTTAAGATTAAGAGTTGAAATAGAAAGAAAAAAAAGAGAGCAAAAGGACTAATGGAAGGAAGAAAGGAGCAGCTGAGCTAATACAGAGGAGATACAACTGTGCTGGCGAACAAGATTACAGGGATCCCATGGTCAGTGATTTCATATTATTTAGAATTTCAGTTATCAAAGTGTTCATACCTACAAGTTTTTTTTTAAAGATTACCTTTGAAACAAGAGTTCCCACCTCCCATCTCCAAGTAAACTCACAAAAAGCTAGAGGAGATTGTTTTTCCTACCACATTCGCAAAAGAGACCCTAAAACATTAGAGTCAGGCAGTGTATTTTTAATGCCTTTCACATTATATTTTAATGAGAATTGGGCAACATTTCAAATGTTGATAAAATCTCCTCTGGTAAAACAAGGCAATATAGAAATGTATGCTTGAAAATACATAAATAGACTTTTATCACTGTTTAAAATGATAAGCATATGTTTTATCTTTATCTGATTTTCACTGGAAGATGAAAGTTGCATGGAACAGAGACTCACTAGAGATGGAGCTCTCCAGGAGGGTTGCTTTGTTCTCCTTTATATGTGATTGATACCTGCAGAGTTGACCACATATTAATGTGATTTATATAGTAAATGTCCCAGAATACTCAGAAATTAAGAAAGCATCTAAACTACAATTTATGTAATTAATTTATTAACTGATCTCATGTTGCTTTAAATTGTATATTTGTGTCTGTGTGTATTGTGAGATTCTTTGTGTTCTTGGCTTCAGGGAAAAACTGACTTTTCTTCCTTCTCCACTTCTTTCTTTTTTTAAATGAAGCAAGTTACTTGTGAAAGTGTTCTGGTTGATGGAACTCCACTAGCCAATTTTATTATAGCTCATTCTATTCACAAAGAAAGAAAAGGTTATTGCACATGTCATATCTTTATTATACTTGACAAGCTGTGAAGCATGCATTCTAAAAGGAAACAGAAAGTGATATATCAGATTACCTTTCCATTAACCATAACAAGAGCTGAGATGCTGGATGGCAGAACTGTGCTGAGTGGATGCTGACATCCTTCCCATTATCATCTCAGCATGAAGAATGTTAAATACACAGCTCCATAGGAAAACCTGGAGGCTGATGTAGGTGGTGTCCTCTGCAGTGCAGAAAGCCATCTATGCATTCTTGGACTCACTTAGCCAAGTTAAACTGGAGAGGAACCCTATGAAAATAAGCAAACTCTTGTTAATTTGGCCAAAACTCTTATCCATACAAAATGAAAACACATAATTTTTACAGAAATTGTGAAAAAGAGGTTTAATTCCCTTTCCTAAAACAAGTAAATGAAAACATATTTCCAATTTTAGAAAAGTTATAATTGCAACACCATAACAAAGATCTAATTTGGTTAGGTTTAAATACCACAATGTAACTTCTTTGTATTTAAAAAAACAAAACAAACAAACAAAAACAATAACAACAACAAAAAAGAAAAAAAAAAAAAAAAAAAACTTCTATCCTGTTGTGAAATTTGTAACTTTTATGGAACATTAAGTCCATTTTTCCGTTTTGATTGTAATTAGCCAGAGAAAGTTTAATTCACATGTGGTAGGGGAAATGTAATCCCCTTGCATGTACACACAATGCTTTGTAAAGGTAAAGGCATGCAGATATCAAATAAGCTCTTAAATTAAGTACTATAGAGCACTGGAACTTGATATTCTAATCCAGTTCTCAATAGCTTCTGAAGCATTTTTATTGGGTCTGAAATATTTTTGTTTCTACATACAGCAACAAAATGTGACAAACAAATGCAGATGACAATATTTTTTTAGTAGATGTGGAGAAATGAATAAAAACTAGAAAAAATAAAAGTGGTTTGACCTGAATGACATTAAAAAGAAGTTACTAATGAAGACAATCAAGCACGATGCGTTAGTTTATGATTGACAGTCACACACATAATCATACACACACACAAAAACAAAACAAAACCTAGAAGACTGGGGGGGTTGGACTCAATGATCTCTGGAGGTCTCTTCCAACCCCTACAATTCTGTGATTCCTACAATTCTGTGACTGAAAACCAGAAAGAAAGAGAGAAAAAAAAAAAAAAAAATGAAAGAGTAGGAGTAAGAGGAAAAAAAGAAAAAGAAAGAAAAAGACAAAAAAGAAAAAAAAGAAAAAAAGAAAAAGAAAAAGAATGAGAGGAATTTGATTGGTCTTTTACAATATTTCATCTGTGCAGTAGAACACTGTATTAGCTGAGTTTTATGGTCCTGTTTGCAATAAAGAGCCAGAACAGCACAGTGTCCAGGTTAGTAGACATCATGCTATTACAAATCATTTAAAACAACACAACTCTTCAAATACCAGATTTGTCAGTGACCTGCCTTTTCAATTACATTTTGTATGAATTTTAATGCCCTGGGGAAAACTCTTAAAAGCAGATATTTCTTTAGGGAGAATTGGTTTTAGAATAACATATTTTCAATTGAATTCAGAGGCAAAATCTCTCTTATATTAGAAAAAAATAAATTAGACAATTTTGTCATTTGTTTTGTTTGTCTTGGCAACAGGGCACCCTGGCATATCACCTGGAAGAGATTCATAAATATGCACAATTTTAAATCATTAATAAGAACACATTTCTTGTCGAGACTGATGGCACTTGAAAGTTCTGGCAAACATCTGCCTGCATCCACACCTTCATCATTATGTGCCCCTCATGCTGTAAGATCCCCAAAAAGCAGAAGACTAGTACTAATCATGATTATTTGTACAATTACATTGATTTCATAGTAAATCTTTATTACCAGACAATTAAAAAAAATGGTAACACAAAGATTCAAAAGCCAGACTCCACAAACACAGTGCAAATCACACATTAAGACGTGATACATGATGACAGCAGACAGGCCCTAGTACCATAAAAGTGCTGAAGGAAATAACATGCAGATTCTTCCTGCCCTTTTAGATTCGCTGAAAGGCTATTCAAAGAAATTCTGTGTGAAAGATCAAAATAGAATTAGCTACTCAAACGTTCTTTCTTCCCACAAAATACAAAGTGAAAAATTGAAACATATTTCAAATGTCTTTCTTTGTGAGAACTGCTTCATTTGGGGATCTAGGGTTGTTCCTTAGGAACTGTCTACCTGGAATCAGCTTCAAGAAATGAAAGAAAAATTTGTGCCTTCAGTTCAGCCATTTCGTCAGTGTTAATCTTCTGGCTACTTTTATGTGTTATGAAGCTGTCAAACACCTTTGAACACTGCGTCTATTGCATCTGGAGGACTGGGCTTGTCAACACATTTCAATCACATAGCTGTCGTATGGACCTCAGGCATAGTTGTTCTTGGCTCTTGGATACGCATGCAAAAGGACAAATTTAGCCTTTGTATCTGCAAGATTCTGCACACTGTAATTTATAGGTGCACATCATAACATTTGCATATGTAAACAGATGCCAGTACTGAACAAACAGATGACTGAGTACTGATAGCTTCCTAATCTACCTGCTTGTTTCCATCACTATTATTTTTTCTTTGTGAATATAAATAAATATAGTCACAGGCACATCTTCAAAGGTCTCATATTCCTTTTTCTTTTTATAGACTATGAGGTGATTTCATGGACTATAACATCTTTTCATATGAGGAATCAAAGTGTTTTCCTCTAGAATATCAACATCTCTGACCAGCAGAGAAGAAAAGGGGAGGCAGATGAGGCAAAAATTGCCTCTTTTCAGATTGTGAGAATCCACTTTGAAAGTTACCTGGCTGGCCTATTTTGGCTGATTCTCATATCCTCCAGTAGGAATGTCATTGTACCTACTCCCACAGATTATGAAGTATTTATCTGCCTGTCTTGCTTTCCACTATGCTAACCCAATAGGCATATAGGAGGATACCCTATAATAAATACTCAGCAGATGTCAACTGACTGCAGCAAACTGAGCATCACTGAGTTAAAGCTATTGATCCTTCACCTTTGCTTATGCTCTAAGAAGCATAAACTCAAAAAACCCTGGCTGCCACAAATCTGGAAATAGAATAAGATAATCACAGATTTTATTCTAATGGTTGTGATAAGGAAGACCATTCACTCTTGGTGCTGTAAGGTAAAATAGTTTTAGACAAGTTTTGTGCTGGCACAAGTGACTACCTTCAGTGCTTGACAGAAAAGAACTTGGTTGGATCTGGTGAGTTTCTCATCTCTCATTTTATTTCATTTGGGGATGGAAGCTGGGAACATTTTTCCAATTTCATATAATTGCACTGAACCAACTATAATCAAAATATTTAGATTACTGATAGGCAGAGAGGTTGGGATGCCTCTCTCCAGGAATAGATAAAATTAACTTTCAGTGGCATCATTCGTTTGTGGCAATGTGTGTTTTTGCACAGTAACCATGGTACCATTGCAACACGATTGTCCTTAATCTATTCATAATGTTGAAAGTCATCGTTGCTGCCTTCTTTCACAAGGATCTCTGATATTTTCTGCATGCACAGCTTGGTTGAGGTGCTTGAAGGGTTAGTGGATGGAGAACTTTGTGTTCTGCTGAAGCTGCATGTGATTGTTGCCTGGTAACGATACCTGTGGCATAAAAGTGTTGCATCAGGCATATGCCTGCTCCTACCTCTTTTTAGAGGACAGTGAAGAATTATAGAGAAGATATATTTTATTTAAGGGGCTAGAAAATCTTTGACTTTTATTGAGAGATGAAGCTGAAGCAGAAATTCTGTGAAACCAATAAATCGTTGGAGACAGCCTTCAGTAAAGCAGTACAGAATTAAATGAACTTCCATTTCAACACTCTAGATAGCTGCCAAGGGAAAAGAACCTGCTTTGTGCTGCTTGCTGGGAGTTTCATCCCAGCATGAAAACAGTGAAGCAGCCAAGAGCTCTGGAGAGCAGTTAGGAAAAGGGCCCTCAGGGTTTTGGCCTCAAGGGAGTGTGGCATTCCAATGCGTTTAAGCATCAACCAGACAGAGCCCGTGCAGTACCATGTGGACGCCTCTAGTGCTCCTCAAAGCTCTGCTTTTTGGGGGGGATATGAAGAACCACAATGCAGCCCAGGAGCTCAGTGCAAGGTTCCATGCTCCCATTTGTCCCATGCAACTCCTTGTGACATAATAAAATTACTGCCTCTTGTCAAGTATCTCAGTACCTCAACACACAAACTGACTGAAACAGTATCAGTCCCCCAAATAAAGTCTGTATTGTCTGTCAGAACTGCATGAGACCTGACATTATCTTCTCATTTGTTACTTCTTTTTCTAGTATGTTTATTCCTGCATTTGTCCACTTTTTGAGGAGCAGGGAGGAGTCATCTTTAGCAGCTAATAATAGTTATTTTTAACAATAAAGGCCAAACAATGAGTAAGTGACAGAAATGGTCCGTTAGATGGAGAGCATATTTTACCCACCTACTGAATAAAATCACAAGCTATTACCATGGCTATCAAACTGTGCCTGGAAAGCAGTGAGCATCTTTGAGCAGTATAAGAGTCGTTGTTAAAAAGAGATCTTTACAATATCCCCAGTTCCACTCAGTCTGACAATGAGCAGATGTCTGCTAGTCCCAAAGGCTGAAGGTTACTTGGGAAAAAAATGCACTGGTACTAAAGAACCACAGAGAAGCTCAGCTGGGAAGAGACCTCTGGAGATCATCCAGCCCAAATCTACCCACCACTCAGAGCAGCTACAGAGGTTTGCCCTGGACATTGTCCATTCATTATGCCAAAGAAATTCCTGTCCAATGCTTAACTCCTTTCATTTCATAAATACTTAGAAGTTCATGCTGACTGACACTATAAAGTCAGACATGCCAAGGTCAAAAGAAAGAGAGAGCATCCTCCAGCCAAATTTCCCATTTATTACAGTTTTAGAAGTTTGCCTATTATCTGTGGCATCCAGTCCAATAATTTCTATCCGATTACAGCAAATCTTTTAGGCTGACATTTTAATCTTGATTTTAAAACTCCAAGTAACAGAGAAGCCAGAACATTCTCTGGACAAATTATTGTAGTGATTAATTACTTCTTCTATTAAAAAAAAAAAGCGCAGTATTTCTTATCTGAATTTTTCCAGAGATGGATGTTGTTATGCAAGTCTGTTAGATTAAAAAGACTTGTATTGTCAGTATTTTTCCCTCAGATAAATATTTATGGACCCCAATATTCATATTTTTACATATTCTTGGATAAGATATATCCAGTAGCAATCATAGCACAGTATTCTGCACAGTTTGAACAATTACTGGAGCACTGTTTTGCTGTGCTGCTGCTTAAGTAGATGTGACGTGATCCATCACAGTATTTTCTCTACAGAACTGAAAGGAAAGGATGCAGCGCTTGTTAGCTTCTGTGAGAAAAACAAAAATTAAAAAAAAAAAAAAAAAGAGAAATCTAGCCCTTGCAGCTAAGTTTATTCTCAAATCTCTTGTGGACAGAGTTCATATTTTCTACATGCTGTTATCATTAAAGGTAATCTTAACCTTGGGCTCAAAATGATTTCAAACAAATAGCTACTTGAACACAGGAGAGGTAGATGGTTGTGTAATGCATGTGTGCTCAATGCTAGCAAAGATGTTTCTTTTTTTTATTGCTAACCCAGTTTAATCCAGCCTTCCGCATATTTTATAACTGCTTAACCTGAAGGCTAAACGTGTGCATGTCTGAGGATAACTATATTAAATCCAGTGAAATGACCTATCCTAGCAAAGACCTGAATCTATCAAACCCTATCACCTGCCACTGCCCTTCTTCCTAAAATTCTGCCCATGTCAAAATACTTCCATCACATCAGTAGAACTCTGGGAGGGAAAAAATGCCTGGAAATAAGAAGACTTCCTGACAGTTTTTGCACTTCCCCTTTGAACTAGAAAGCCACAGTTTTACCCATCCAGACTGCAGATTTATGGCACAGCATTGGATTTACTTTTAGAGTGCTGACAGCTTTATGCATCCACAGTAGTAATTTATTCCTTCTGGAAATAGCAGCAGGTGTAGAACACTGACTAGCCGAATTCCTCAGAAACGTGAACTTCTGAATAATGCTGAAATTATGAGAATCTCTGAAATCATCTTCTTATTCCCATACAAGACCTACACAGCTCTAGACAAGAACAGATGCTGGAAGTTTGCACAGAGTTTCTCCCAAAACATCCACAAGCAAACAAAGATCTTGCAGCAATCCACAGCTGTGAACCCCAGTATCAAACAGTGAGTACACCTGATAAATGTCATCCTCTCTCCATGCCTTAATACTGAGCAGTCGGTCAGACCTGTGCTGCATGCCTCTCACGCACACCGGAACAGCCAGTTCTTGTGAAGGAAAGCTCCTCTCACTGACTGCTGCTTGCTGCTGGAGGCAGGTTACTGAGCTGGACAGGATGTTCTTCTCACAAAGGCCCCATAGATACAGTTTTTTAAATAAATAAGGTTATTAACATTCTGAAGCTCACTGAAAGGTTTGAAATTTCCTCCTGTTGCATCAGCGTCACAGTTTTAAAGAAAAAAAAAACATGATGCCTCTGAGCTAGTTTCCACTGATGCTGCTCCACAGACCAGCTGATGAGGATGCCTGTGGCCATGGCCTGCCTCTCTCCACCAGCTGCATCAGCTACTCACAGCCACAGGTAGGCAAACACATACTTTTGGGAAATCAACACCAGCTAATTATTATTTACATGTTCAAGTACAGGTGAGTAGGAGTAGATTTGTCTACATCTCTTTGCAAATCTTTAGGTTATAATTAAAATATCAGCGTTGTTTTTAAAAGCGCCTGTCTAGTCTCTATGCTGAGCCTAGTAGTCTACCATTAATGTTTTTCAGCAGATCACATGCTACCATCACAGCTGTGCTCTCTGCAGTATGTGGTGGAAGTGTTTTAAACAAAATCCACAGGAGAAAAACTCTGTAACCAGCCTGAAATAATGCACAGTGAGTTGGAAGACCTGAGGCACTTGGCTTCAACTGGGCTCCAGCAGCAGACATAAATGCCAACATAGCAGGAGTACTCTTTGAGACAGAATTAGAGGGACATGCCAGAAAAATGTCTATGAATGGCAGACTCCTAGAGATGCATTTTCAAGTTCGTTCAAGCTAAAGATGGATGTTGCATGAGCTGTTTACCATCTCTGTACTTTTTCTTTTCTACACAGGGACTAAGTATGTCTGGCCTCAAATGGATTACTAAGTAGCAGTATTTGGGTCATCACTAATTAACTTTATTCCCTTTTTGATTGTGGTTCTTACTAGCCTGATGGAATGATACCTGAAAGAAGAAAGGAGGCTTGGCTCATCCATCAGGAGACACAGTAGGAAAGATAGAACTGGCTAGAGAAGAGAGAAGGATGGCAGTGACTTTCCTCACCACAGACTTTCTGATTTTCCTCTAATCTTCCTGATGATCCACAGATAGTTTCCAAGGCATATACTTCCCTGACACCAGGGAACAGTCACTCATAAGATGTGTCGCTGCTTTAATAACACTAGAAGCACAAAAGTATGCCTTATAGTGCTGAATGGTAGTAGAAATGTTCAGAAATAGGCAGAGTTGTTCCTGCTCAGATCTTCAGCAAGAACAGCAGAAGGATTCCTAGAAGCAGTTAAGAAGGAGAAAAATTATGGGAGAAATAATTGGTGAGTAATAAGTAAAAGGATCCAGAAGTGTTCATTCTCTACATGTGCATTAAAAAAATAAGGTGATAAAAATGCTCCTACTTCCAAACTTTCATGAGAATTTCAACTGAAAAATAAAATCAACTTAAAAATTCATCTGTTCACTATTTGTTTGCTTTATACAAACACAAAAATCCTGGCTTTATTTTTGCAGAAGGTAGGAAATCAAAACCACCTCAAGATTCTTTTGGTATTATCCTGAAAATAAACTGTGTAGAGAGCAGTACTGTGTGCTATATTAAAGTGTTTTACTGGGTTGACTTTGGAAAATTTCAGAGCATAAGATAAAAGACAGCTCCCTTTCTATAATGCTGCCCTTGTTCATGGTGAGTTGATAACAGTTTGTCTAAGAGTTTCCAAGCTTTATCAGAAGTACAATATTAGAAACTTCACATGAAAGGTAGTCAATCTTCAGCAACATAAGTTTACATCTTTGGTGATGCTCTCACAGCAATACATAAAACTATCAGTGCATCAACTCAGGTTGATAGGAAGGAGATTCTGACTTTATATCTAATTCATGTGTCCTATGTGAAAAAGAAAAGATGCTCATAAACTCACATTTTACTCAAATAATTATTTTTCCTTTCTATCAGAAACGGTAGAAAAATATTTAGTATTAACTATGATTTTATTCTTTCCTTGTTTCACTTTCAGTTGGATAAACAAGAAAAGATTATAAACTCTGCTGTCAATAGGAAGAACTTTTCATCCAGCAAACCAATGCAACACAATCCAGCAAAGCTCTCCCAAAAGAAACCTTGCCCAAGACAGCTGATAGCTAGATGAAATGCTATGAAACTAGCTGGTGCTTTTGTAGCTTGCTCACAGCATAATAAAGATAAGATTCTCTTTTTCTTCTTTCATTCATCCCTTCTTGTTACTCCTTTTTAAGGCCAGGCTGACAGGCAAAGGAGTTTCTACCCTTACTCTTACTCTCTCTCTTTTTTTTTGTTGTTTTTTTGTTGTTGTTGTTGTTGTTTTGTTTTTAATATTTGATTTTTAACTCTTTATAGATAAAGAACAGGAGTATTGAGTAATCGCAGTGAATCTTTCTCTAGGCATCGTGGAGCCACTTGAAAGAGACAAACCCTAACTCAGAATATCTATGGAAGATAAATAAAAGAGCAGAAAAATAAAAAGGAGCAGTATCCTCCCCAGAGTGTGTATTTCTGGAGGTGTAGACAACTTAGAAATAGCGTAACAGAGATATACGACAGAAGCATAAACTGAAGCAAGACCCACTGCCCCACTCTTTGGCTTTAACCACAAAACCAACCCTTCCCTTCTTATTATCTTTCCTTTGAAGAAGACCTTCGGCAGTAAGAACACAGGCAGAGTCACCCAGGCACATTTCCCCCCTCAGGATACATAAGTAGTTTAAAATAGATACATATGGAATTTAAGTTTGCTTTCACTCAAAGATGAGAAATGTTTTCACTGATAAGAGATTGGGTTAAATTTCTTTCCTCCAAAAAAGCCTGTGGCTAAATCCTGGAACTGAGACACCATGCAGATCTGTGAGATAGCAAGAACTACTGCAAAGCAATCTATTAGAGCCAATGCATTGTTCTGCTTTTCTGTTGGTCATCGTCTGCATTTATTAGAGAGTTTTGTTAGAGATGAACTTCAGGGATCTGTTTTTCTACTGAGTTCAGTTTCCTCAGGGCTGTGCAATATGTACATAAAGTTACCACTTTCCTAGACCTATATAAAAAGGCTTCAATGCAAAGTGAGATAACTTTTCCATCTGACTTCTTTACTCTCTATTTTTTATCCCTCATCCTAATCTGTTTATTTCAAGAACATTTTTAAGGATGTAAGCTTTGTCCTCACAGTAGTTTTGACATCTGTCTAATAGCACGTCTTAGCAGAAGGGACAAGTAATGAACTAATCTGTTCTTCCTAATTTAAGATATAATTTTGTTAAATCTGGTACTGTAAAAGATTATACCCTTGCTCAGTAGCTTTCCAATGTTTTGAATCCCCTTTTTTCTTTAGATTCCTAACTATTAAAATTAATACAAGTCAGAACTTCCCATCAGTTTTCTTTCTCTTCTGCTGCTTCTGTTCCTTATAGTTTGCTTTTTGTTTATATATAAGCCATCTGAGACCTATTTATCCTGGCCAGAAACATGCATTCCTCTTGAGTACTGGTTATTCAAACAAGTTTTTCACAGTAGCAATTCAAATTTTTTGTCAGTGAGGGAATTTCTAATATCTTAAAATCAGAGTCCAGAGCATTCAGTAACTATCTTCTCAACCCCAGAAGACAACAAGAAGAACAGACAGAAAAAAATTACTTCTTTGTGATATTCTGCATGTCAGTATTTACCACCATTGAGATTCCAGACAGTGAAATTGAATGAAGCTTTCAGTTTAGAAGAATATGATATTGTGCAATTTGAGCATTGTTTTAAATCTCCCAAAAGGAAGATTTACTATGAAAATCATGCAGCAAACATGCTCTATTGCACCAGATCCCTTGCCCAGCCTCTGGAAATGGCAGTCAGTGGTATGTAAGAAGGAAGCTGATTGGCAGTCTTGTATCAGCAGGGACAACATTAAATGCCTTTAGCCAGAATCTGCATCTTTAGCTGACACAGGCAACGAGGAACAGTAGAATAGTAACAAATTATTTACAGTTTTCTTTTCCCAGAATCCAAAAACAGCATCTCACTGCTGTTGAAGGTAAAAAACCCCAAAAACGCAAAGAAAGATTGAAACAGTTAACAGCTGTAAAGTGAGAAAAAATGTATTTTCTTTCTCTAAAAAAGAAATGCAGAGGGTAAAACTAAGGTAATCCAAATATCTTTTACCTAGAGAAAAACAGTACATTAGGAGCAGCAGTTATCAGAGTGAATATTCTAAATTCATAAAATTGCTCTTTAGCTTTCTGAACAATAAATTGCCAAAGAGCAATTTTTAAAAAGCTCTACAGGAAGAAATCAGCAAAATTATTCCTTCTTAAACAAATAGCACATGCAATGCATCGTTTATGTAGTTATAGAGGCTTTAAGCAATGTACACTTTGCATCCATTAAACAGAACCTGAAGATTGTGCATCCTTTGCCCAGAGGCAATCAGAATCATAACAGTTGTATCATCTCTCTAAAAGCTAATCACCCAGATTCCCAACACTTTGGCAAAAATTCTGTAATAATGGATTGCAGTTGTCATTCATTAAGATGCACTTTCCTTTTAGGCAGCAACACCAATTTAAAATGATTTTTAAAGATTATTTTCTAAGACAAAGCTGCGTATTCATAAGCATAATCAAAACTGATAGATACAAATGCCCTATTGACATGGATCCTAGCTAATATCCAAAGTTTTTTATGTATTCAGAAAAGAGATTTCTAAATAAAATCATGGAGCTGGCAAGGTGGTAAAAATAGAAATCAGTACACAATACTCCCCACTGGTGAATGAATTATGTTTCCTTAAAATCCTATTTATTTATTTATTCTTTAGTTACTTCTAAGTAAAGGAATTAATTAGAAAGCATACTTTTGAATAAGCATAACAGCTCCAATATTCAACTTCCTTTCTACATGCACCTGAGCTCCAAACATTTAAACTTACCATTTTCCAGGCCATCACAGAGCGTTCCTTGTTGGCCCATATCTAGATAAGGAGGAATTCCAAGGAATTTAACCTCATTTCCAAATCCTGAATGAGTTAATGCAAATCAAATCAGGGACTATCTCTAATCCTAGATGAACATAGAACAACACCTGGTGGCACTTAGGAGGGGTGAGTTAACAAAGAAAAATAATGGGAAAATAACACAAGAACAGGAAAATAACATACAGCCCAATACATCTGTGTTAAGTTAGCATTTTCCCTAGTGGTTGTACCAAGGGCTTTACTAGAAAGGAATAAACTATCTCTTTTTCTTTACCATTCATTTTTCATTCTTAAGAACACACAAAATGTGACGAAATGGCATTATTCCTTCCAGAAATATGAGACACAAATGGATAGACATTACTTCCACCAACATATATAAGAGGTTGAGTATCTGAATAAATGAATTCTTAATACAAACCTCTGATTAATTTAGGTAGGACTATCACAGCAATTACTTAAGAAAAATATACATTTCAATTACGGGTTACAACAAAACATATTTGAAGTAGTTAGAAATCATGATGAACATCTGCCAGTCATGTGACACTCCCTGTCTATCTTCTAAAATGCTGTTTACAACACTATTCTGCATATCAGCAGGAAGTAATTTATATGTCTTTAGCTCCTCTAACCTTTTGATCTAAGAAGCCATTAATTATAGCAATTCTTTTCATGATCATTTCAAACAATTTTGCTCAAGAAAAATGGACATTTGATTTTTCTTGTTGTTTTTCCTTTTTTTTTTTTCTTTTTCATGCAGCCAGGACTCAAAATCATTTGTGCTTTTATGAGATAAACACACTGACATTAATCTCTACTTAGAAATGAAATATGCATGAATAAAGACTCTGAGATTTTTCTTCTGTACAACTTCCTGATCTGTGAACACTTTGAATGATTCTCACCTCACATCCTTCTCAGTCAATTCATCTGCACTTTGAGGATTTTTAGAAAGTTCCAGGCTCAAGTCTTTCTTGGCAAAACTTTGCACTTGAGAACGCACAGCTAATATAGAAGTAGACCTGTCCTTCATCTAAATCAGCAAAGCTCCAATAGCTCAATAGGCAGCATATTGATTTAAGAGATTTGAGCACATCCTGCAGTCCCTGAAATTGTCTTCTTTATATGATCTAAAGAGGTTTCAGAGTTAATGTGCAGTAGATATGTCTGAAGGCTAAATTTGTCCCATTACCCTGACATTCATCAGCACTTCCACTGCCCCGGCCATGATAGCATTGTTTCTGGGATTCCATAAAGTCCAACAAAATCTGAAATTTGTTTTCGGGCACCATATCAACAGAGTTACTGTCAAAGAGGTGCTGCTGGACTACACTTTCATTTTTTTTCTTTTTAAAACTTATTCCAGTCCTACTTGTTGAATGAGTCTGTATCACAAGACAACTTATGGCAGAACAGCAGGAAAAATGCCTGCTTTGAAGGACAGAGCTGATTCTGACCAGGTGCTTGTAATGCTCTGGAACTTGCAGATATAAGCAAGTATAAGCTTATACCTGTATTATATATGTGTATAAGCACAGTCTGAGCATAAAATAATTTCTTTTGTAGGAAGTTTTTTCAATTAAGCTAATTTAGATATTAAAGAGTGCTGCTTACCTTATTCATACAAAGTGTACACTTAATAAGAGAACATTTTAGTTCCTTATAGATGTTAAGTAAGAAAGCACATGTATTTAGATAACATATTAGATTAGAAGTAGTAATTTATATTCTGTTCTCTCTCCGATTCAGTTACCTAGAGAGGCTAAGTCAACATTTCCATTGAAAGTAATCACTGCCCAAGGCCAATCTTCCACAGTTGCAAAGCAATGCTGCTTCTTTGGCTGTACTTCAGATATAACTCTCTCTAAAATCTTCTTGAACCTTGGCTTCGCACAACTGTGTAGCTGGATTTTTCCTTTCCAAGGATTTTTGAAGTGTAACTATACAGTGAGATCATTCAAACATTTTGCAAAACATTCTTCCTAACAACATTTGTAGGAAAGTTCTTAAGAGTTTCAGAATATTCTGTGAGTGATCACTGAATTTAACATGAGTATTATGAAATTAATTATTCACTCCAAATATTTCTGTAAAAG
This sequence comes from Centrocercus urophasianus, assembly GCF_019232065.1. Taxonomy (NCBI): domain Eukaryota; kingdom Metazoa; phylum Chordata; class Aves; order Galliformes; family Phasianidae; genus Centrocercus; species Centrocercus urophasianus. The sequence goes on from NW_024885344.1 coordinate 8,759,663, forward strand.
TGCATGTTTAAAAGCATGGAAATAGTCATAATTCTATATTGGAGCTGAGATTAACACGTTGTTTCCACTACAAACTCAGTGAGTTCAGAAATCATAGTCTAAAAAGCTTTATCACAGAATACATTTGATCGTTATATTTGGCAAAATCCTGAAGTATATTTCTGTAATATCACTCATAAATGACAGTTTGACATGTTTCCATTCGAAGTCCAAGCTCTAAAAAGTTACTGTAAATTTGAAAAAAAAAATGATGTATCTGCAACCCACATTCTGATCATCTGTTCTCATTTTTCCAAAGAACTCTCTCTCCCTGTCAACCATAAAATAAGTGGTAATTGAATATTTCATTTTATTTAAGAGAAAGCAAAAAAACATAGAGGGTCACTGTGATAATGTGTAAGCTGCTGCGTGTCATGAACCGCTGATGAATCTAAGGAGAGAGCAGGCACCCTAGAGTGTTGTAAACCCTTGAGTCACCCACATCCACAGGAAGGAGCTGCAGCGTGAAAGGGACTTGCTTCAGCAAATGGAAAGTGTTTTCAAAGCATTTTAGGGAGCTAAGTGCTCCAAAGATTCCCTCACCTCTTCTCTGTGGTAGAATAGGAGAATAACTGCTATTATCCCTCTCTGTGTTTAAGCGGCTTTTAGGACTAGCGTTAGGGCAGTTACTACAAAAGATATCAAATAACTGGAGAAGCAGAGGTGGACAGCCATTGTAGCAAAAGGGGTCTTGTTCTATGCCTTGACCTCTCTGGATCTTACAATTTGTGTCTACAGTCCTGAGTTCTTTGCCTGTTTTATGGAACATTCTCCAATAGAGAAATGAGAAAAAACAACATTAGTTCAAAGTCATAATTTCTGTTCCTCTGCATGAAAATTATCTGTCAAGGGAATAATAAGGGCCTTAATTGTGCCTCCAGCAGAACAAAGCATTGCCAGGAATTTAAGGGGGAAAGCAGAACAAATTGACCTTATTTAAACTTCAGCCTATTGAAATTCTGAAAAACATTCCCAGAAAATGTTATTTGGTCGATAAAAGGGCAGAATATTGGAGGAATGGCGTTTGCTTGTCTTTCTATAATGCCTATTATGGCTCAACCTGTACACTATTTGTCTTGCCTGGTAATTCATCAACCTTGAATACGCAATTGCTCTCTACATGTTTGAAAGACATGCTTTGTAATGGAGTGCGTAAGCGAATCTAGCCAAAATCCAATCTTAATTTAGATTCTACACTGATTTGATTTAAAATTTACCTCCACTGGTCCTAGCCATACTGCTCAGGAGTAATTCAGCGTGATGCTGCTGTGTTTGTCAAGGAGAACTCAGGAGTGGAAAGAAAAATGCTGACAGCTTGAACTTCACTCATAAGTCACTTCAAAAGTAATGCCTCCTACTTATTCCATGGAAGATACAACAGATACAAAGGCAATAACAATATTTGATGCAGCAAATTCTCAGCCACAAAGCAGTATTTTTCAACAGTCACCACCACTATCTATTCATTTTCATCAACAATGAACAAAAGTCTGCATGCTGCTGTGTTTGTAAATATCTGTACCACTGGAGGCAGCCCACACTTTCTGTCACTAGTGCTGAAATGCACCTCCCACCAGTGCTCGCATCCACTGTCTGGTCTCCATAAACATTCAGTAATCATCGATGAATGTCAATGGGTGCCATTTTTTCAGCCTGGAGGAATTCAATGATAAACCTTTGCTTTATGCATACTTCCATGTCAAACACAGTTCTGTCAGTCTGCCCCTCTGCTGCCACCTGTCACACAATAACTAAATGTACCAGAATATTAATGGAAGGCTCAACCCCTACTGCCATACCAAGATGGATCAGATTGATTCACTACTCAGGTCTAAAGCTTCATCCAGATCATATATGAAAACACGAACATACTAAAGATTCTGATTAGATACCTAAAATATGATCTTCTCGAGGAAAAAAAGATCGCAAATCTCAAGCATAGGTTTGCTGATTTGAAGAGTTCTGACATCAAGGAGGAATTAGAAAAATACAGGGAGTCCGCTGGCTATAGCAAAATGAATTGGGTGCAAACATTAAAACAGAGAGGTGATAAGAAGCTGGCACCTAAGGAATGATCATTCTGCTCTCATCATGTTTCCCATACTATTTCTCAAAGATCAAATATTGCCTACTGCCAGAAAGTTGATATGGAGCCATATGGGCACTGGTATTAAGCAACGTGATTGCTTTGTTACTGTATTCATTTTGTATTCTTCTCATGCCAGCATCATTAGAGTAAGCAAAAATAATATTTTTTTTCCTTGTTAAAATGTTTGCAGTGATTTAAAGCAATAAAGGGATGCACAATGTTACAGTGGAGTCAGATATAATTTAAATATAGGAAAGACTAAAAAAGCCTAATATCTGCTCTGGAGATAGTGCAAAGATAAGCTGAAGTCCATTTGCTATTCACCTGAGCTTGGAAAAATTATAAGATCTTCTAGGACCAGTGTTTCATAAATTTCTTTATGAAAAAATATGAAACAGAACAACTAGATTTGCATTTAACTGTCAGAGAGACCTCATGCTAAAAGTATTTGTTGGCATATATATGATCTCAAATGCATTAAAATATTTGTATGAATAATGGACATGCTTGTTACACAAGAACTTCAGGCATGCATCTTCTTGAAGTATATATCAGCAAAAAGATCACGTTACGAAAAATCACCTGAACAGTGAGAAATACAGATTGTATAAAAAGATGAGTTTGGTTTTTTTCTTTTGAAGTGGAAAGACATTTTGCTGGCAAGCAGGTGTACCTGCTCAGAAACCCAGCCACAGAGCATCACCTAGGTATGTTTGCAGGACAGTCTTCACATTTTTCTTGGTCCAGTTAAATTTAATTCAATTTTAATACTAAAATGAAACATCTCCACATAGCAAATAAGATGTGCAACTTTTATAACTCATTGTGAGGTATGAGTAACCCAGGGTTTTGGGGCATCCAACAGGGCTTTGCACATACGGAAATGCACAAATAGACAGTTGTCATTTCTCCTGCATTCATGCTTCTATTCATTAATCTAAGCAAGTATGGATTCTAAGCAAAGTACACGTAAGAAAGTTAGCAGCTGTGATTGGACGCAAACAATGACATACAAAAGTACAGATGTTTTTAAAAATAGTATTTTCAACACTGTATAATAATGTTAGGAAAAAAATGGATAAAGGATGTCTCATTTGGTATTTTATTGTGTGGTTACAGTGCGTGTTATTACGCAAAAGGGCAATGATTCCTCTAGTCATCATTAACTTTTTATTTTGCAAGTAAAAATACTTTTCCTATGGTTATAAGTACTTCAACGTTATAAACGTTTATTGAAACAGTCAAAACCTATATTCCCTGTTGCTGAAAAGGCAAGCAGACCAAATTATTCGTGGGCAAAGAGTATAAAACCATTTCTAGGAAGATTAATTTGCTATCACAGTTCTTATAATCATGAGAATTTCTTTGCTTGGCTATTACAGCAAACTTGCTTTTTGGCAGAAATATATAAAACACTGAATGTTAAGTGACCACTGGAGAATATGAGTAGAAAACAAACTGTGAATTTATAAACATAAATATTCCAGTCCCTCCTCAGTTAATCGGGGTATGAAGCTTACCATCTTATCTGAGTACATATTTACACCAACCAACACAGCCCACATTTCAGCTTTCAAATGCTTGTGATAAACTGCCTCTGCACATTTTATGGACCAAGAAATAAAAGTGAGAATTTTTAGGATGGCCAAGGTATGTAGATTTGGGGTTGTTTTGACTGTGCCTATATTAGCAAGAAGAGCAACACATCAGGAGAAACCAATGGGGTGAAGATATTGATGCTGAGAATGCAATATCCACATCAAATTTTTCAGGAGGTTTAATCTGGCCCCCTGATGAGCGAGTGACTAATGAGTACTTATTAGTAGTTGGAGCATGTTGAGCACACTTCTGGATCTTTTCTTCCAGGTTTGTTTCTTTGGAAAGGAATCCTACTCATAGATACGAGACCACCCCGAGATGTGAACTGCAGAGCACAAAAAGGAGACAGCTGCAAATGCACTCCAGATCTGAACAGAACCCTATGCGGGCATTGCTTGTTCACCTTTATAATGTAAGGTACTTTTAAGCAAAATTGAACTGCGAATATTTAATGTTCCTAAAAAAAATTAAATCTATGAATTTCTGAACCACTTTCAAGTACCACTGTGGGAGTCTGAAATGTAGCAGTATGCTGTTCATGAAATATACTGTATGATATTTCTATAGACACACAAGTATAAGGGTAAGAGTATAACCAAGTATATATATATATTTTTTTGAGGGGGGGGCTTAGTCTCCATCAAACATAACACATGCATTTATGAAACAGATTTTTGATGAAGAATTTTACCCCAATACAGCTAAAGCACAGACTAGCTTCCCTTTTTTGAGAAATGGTGTGTTACTTTAATTTCACAGTCTGTACTTTTCTGACGAGGAGGAGAGATAATATAACAAACTTTCTTCTAGGAAGATCTTTAAAGTCAATAAACCACCAGGGCTACATATTTCAAAAAATAAAACCTTGATTTATGTCACACAGTGGTACAGCACTGTTCAGCTAAACCTTTCGCGTTAGCAGTACGGTAGATTAGCTTTCTAGCTTTCACCTCTCCATGAGTAGCTTCATATTCTGGTGGCAGTTTAGTACAGAAATAAAATGAGTTTGCAGTTTTCGTGCTAATACCCAGTGGTTAGTCCCAAAGAACTGGTGCCTGGTTCCAGGTGATTAACAGCGATGGTTTAATAGAAACTTATCACTGGAATAGCAGAAGCAGTGCGGTGTTAGTGAGGTGCATTACACGCCAAAATAAATTCAAACCTTCTAAAGCTAAAGTCATTACTTTCATCCACTGGGTTTTGAAAATATTGAAAGATTTGCCTTAGCTTGGATATATTTGAAGAAGTCCTTCTTAGTAAAGACTGAACATGCAGACAGAATTTCCTGCTCTTCCAGCAGGTCAAACTTGAGTCACATTTTTTGAAACATATAAGAAAGTTTACTTTCTTAATGTACTTCTTCCGTAGGTAAACTGCAGCAGTTTAATCTTTCCATAAGGATGGAAAACATATAAGAATATATGAAATAATCATTTGAAGACATAACTAGAAGTTGGCAAGTGATGTTTACTTCTGTGTAGGCACAAACAAGTGCACCTACATATTGTTGTCTAAACTTAACTTAACCCATTCATAACAGATGATAGAAGTTAGTCTCCAAGTAAGAAAGGAAGACTTTTCCGCCCCAAAAAAACTGCCTGAATCACATGTTTGTGTTGGAATTCTTGTGTGTGTACAAAGGTTGTGGGCTCAGGCTAATAAAAATTAATTCACAAAGCACTCATTTTATTAAATAGCAATGCCTACTGTAAGTTCAGATATTTGTAAGGTAAAGTGAAATGTTATATTATCAAATAAAAAAATAAACATTGCTTTTCTACTTATGGAACAAACTAACAACTGTATGAAAGACATCAAAATCTTTCTTGCTGTAAATATATTACAATTCACTTTCATTTGGAAATGTCTTCTAAGTGGCAAAAGTTTATTCTTTCCTTGAATTTTATTTAAAATACTGGCACTTTTATAAAAGCTAATTTGAATCTGCAGTATCTCCTTGTGAAATGTAATATAATCAAATTGTTTATCCATACCGCATTGCTTTTCTTATAATGGTGTGATAGCTGCATTCATTAGAGTTATACTGATATAAAAGATAAATGAAAAAAGAGAGAAATTGGGGCCTTTCTCTTTATTAGCACTTCAGTTTTAGCTGGAAACAAAGCCCAAGTGTTTTCTACTTTGCATATTTTAAATTATTTGTAACAAGGAAGACAACAATTTCTACTGCCAAGACCTATACATTCTATTCATTATGTCTGGAAAGAGAGGACAGGCTTAGTTCATTAAAAAGTTGTTAAATATTTTATAAGACTCAGGTAGTTAATCCATAAAAAGGAACAAACTGCTTTTTCTCAAACTTTGATAGCTTACTTACATCATGCTGTGAAATACCTAAGAATGTTCACAAGATACAGCTCAAGTTTTGCTAAGTTTTGTCTTTTAATATAGCTGCTTTACACTTAAAACAGATGTAAATATATACTAGCCTTGCTTGAGACACAGTGGTGTTTCTAATAAATATCCTGCATCAGTTTAGTGTCTTTTAGACTTTACTCTGATCTATGATTTGTTCTGAGTGCCCTCTACTGAAAAGTAAGATGAAGTGATTAATTATTTAGTACCCAAAGATATAATATCTGCAAAACACTTTTAGATAGTTGACTATTATTAAACAATACATGTATAGACATATGAAAAGCCTTAAAACAATTCTAATATTTCAACAATATTATGCATATTTTTACATATATATTTATTTCGAAATGTTGCCATCATCTTTTCATATTCAGATTTTCTGGGGGGGAAAATGTCTGTTGATCTAGAATTATATAACAGCAGAAATCATCCATCCATTTGTTCAGTAAGAGGCACCTCTGGAGAGCTTGCACAAAAGCCCCTGGAAGTCAATAAGAATATTATTATTAGTTCAAATGGCTTTGGATTGATCCTAAGCAGGTATTGTATAATATTGATCAGTTACACACACAACTTCAGAACTGTTGTGCTGCTATAAGACAACAATTAGAGAACGCAAGAGCAGAGAGTGCTTGAAATTTGAAACAAAGAAACAATTATTGATGCATATAGGTGTACCATCGTGCATCTGTATATATAAGCACATGTATATTTATTTACAACAGTTAAAGTAAGATGAACATCTCGAATGGGAATTGAATTCTTACTGTTCAACAAGCTTCCAGTTAACTCTGAACTGTCAACTAAACTGAGATTGAATAAAACGATTAATTTAACTGTCATATTATTTTATATATTTTCAATGCTGAATGTATCATTATGTATAGTATTTTACTTAGTATAAAAACTTGCCCAATAAAATCAGGCATAAACTTTTTTTTATTATTATTATTGGTCAATAAGATAGTCTATACATGCATCCCTTGCCTGTGTTTCAAAGGACCCGACTCATCCCTGACATTGCACCCAGATGAAGGAGATGCAGATCCTTTAGTTGAGATTGATAGAAACAGCAAATCATGATGTCTCCTCAGCCTACTGCTGTGTGAATAAGAGTGAAATCTACCTAGTGTTACCAAGCAATAAATGAGCTAAAGATTCCCTGCCAAAAGAATGCAGCACCAAACTCTCACCATAATTCTGGAATAAACAGTGTCACCAGCCCAAATCAGCTTTCAAAATTCTCTTTCTGCTTGATATACACTTCACTAACCTACTTGTGTCAGTCTTGCCCTCCTATTCTAGCCTGCCTTTTTATTTTATTTCCCATCTTAAACCTACCTTTTTAAGAAATCTTTGTAGCTTATTTTGGTGTGGGTTTTTTGTTTGCTTATGTTTTTTTTGCTGTTTGCTCTTCGAAAAGATTTACAGCTTCTTAAAGGGACACCTGCATGTGTTACCAATAGTTTCACAAACCACACAACAATCGTAAGTTGCATCCCTGGATGTGCTTTGTCAGTCAGATTCTCATCTGCAGTCCAAACTCTTCTTTCATTCAGGTAGTTTGTGAGACAAAGGAATGTCTGTTTCTTCCCTATTGCTCTGACACTGTCATGCAGTACCTAGAACATATTTAGGGAAAAGAACAGACCACCAAAGTGCTGTAATTGTCAAGTCATTAGACAAAGTGGGTTCTCTGAACACCCCAGGGCTGCAAATTTTAACGTGCAGAAAATCTATTGCTTTTTGGTTATTAGGCTCATGAGACTTGCATGAATCAAGCACTCATTGCATGGACAACTGGTCATTGCCAGGGAGCTTTAGAAAGTAGGTGATGTCAATTGTGTTATGTAAGAGACGAAATCCTGCTTCTTTATGACAGATCCATCAGAGTATGTTTACTTCTACATTAGATCACTTTAGTGACTTAGAAAGCAAAGTGTCTGCTTCCTGGTGGAGACAAGCAATATGCAAATACTACAACTGTATTTAACAATACAGTTCCAGAACTAACTTATGATCCACAGTGGAGCCTCAATTCTTTCCAGTCCCAGTCATGCCCTCTGTAATGGAGGAATGTCAGCTGCAGAGGAATGAAAGTCAGGCAGGGAAGACACAAATGAGTCTTTTCTCACAAGCCTGTCCTATTTTCAGCCCTAGCAGCTATTCTCTTGCCTTTTCATGGCAATGTGCCCAAATGGACACCATGTGCAGAACATCAGCGGAAGGACTGACTTCCCAGAAAGGAAGGAGGTTGTGCAAGGGGAATTCAGAACTATCTTGGCACGTGGCTTTCATCATGGATGATGTTCATCAAGGAACAAATCTAAGCATCCCCATGAGATCAGATTCAGTGGGGAAGCAGGAGGTTGGTGAAAAATGAATTGCCTTTTCACAGAAATCCTTGGTTCTGTGGTTTCATGGTACACTGCAACATCTTAATACTTTCTACATGTATCATTATCTTAGAAGATGAAATTCCGAGTAACTGCACTGGACTTGGCATCCAGCAGTGGGATTCGTATGCTCATCTGCGCTGATCATCTCTTCCATGGAGACAAATAGGTATTCCAAGAGAGTAATTTACCTCATATTAAGGTGAAAAAGTAAGATAAAGCACAGTTCACTACCCATTTCTGTCGATGAGATATAAATGAATGATCAGATATATCTACCATGTGGATATCTAAATGTAGGTGAGATGAATCCTAGCCATAAATTCTTCTAAAATCTTATTTTATATAGCTATGTCTTAAGCATTTGTGAGCTATGATTTCTAGTTGAACTTTGGCTAACAGATGGGTATAATCTATTTATGGTTCAGGGTGATTTTGTTGTTGTTGTTGTTGTTTGCTCTTCTGTATTTTAAAAAGGCTTTTTTCCTGTCCTAAAACAGAGCAATACCCTCAAACCTAATCAAAAGCTGAGTACAGAACCCATCTCATAACCAGATCTACAGATGGATTATCTGCAGGTTTCTTCTTGTTACACTGAGTGATGTTTAGCTATAGTGAAGAGTTTGGTCACATTTTTATCTTTATGAGGAGTATAAATTGATGTCTACAGGGCAATACTCAGAATTAGTTTGAAAGCTTTAAGCTTACCAAAAGGCTTGCTTTTAACTTTGGCTCCTTTTTCTCTTTTTCCTTTAAAACGTACGTCTTTAAAATTTATCATCTCAATGTATTCTTCCTAAGGACCACATTCACTGTTTAAGAAGGGAATGCTAAATTCTCAACCTTCACAATTATTTGGCAGTGATTCTACAAAAAAAAAAAAAAAAAAAAAAAAAGACCTTTATCTCAGTTCCTGAATTGCACAGATAATGGGAGGATGCACTAATAAGAGTGCTCCAGAGGATTGTTTTCAGTCAGCTAATACAAGATTAATTCAAATCATCATCAATATATTATTTTCCCATGATATTTAATGGCTACTTTTTTTCATTGGAATGTGCATATGGTAAGCATTTTTGAAAAAATTCACATATTTCAGAAAAAAAGTAATTTAAAAAAAAAAAAAGTAGCAATGCTATTTTGGAAGTATGGATTTTCTTAGGGGACTTTGAATTAGTAAAATATCCTCTACAGCTCTGTCACATTCTCAGACAAGAATTTTGTGAATGAAATATATATTACGACACCAGCTTGTAAGGATACAGAGACTAGATATTAAGAGAAGCTGTCTTTTAAATTTAGTGAATCTCACATTTTAGATTCTGATGTGCTAGCAAGAGTGTTTGGCACTGCTCACACCTCTTAAACTTTATTTGTGCCTCACTAGACTTATGCAAACACTGCTCACATATACACAATGATTGAATGGCAAGTTAGAAATTTTGATAAAGAAAGCTGATAAGAATATTCATGATTCAGCCATGTTTGAAATACATTGGTTTACATACTTGGCTTATTAATATGCATATACTTGCATATAACCCAATCCATTCCTACATCTGTATAAACATCACAGGACTCCCATCAGTGTAGTGGGCCAACATGACAGCATATTCAAACAAGCTGAAAAACTATTTTTAAACATGAAAAAATATAGTGCACGTGAAATAAAATATCCCTGATATAGCTTTCACAATCATTAATAGCTGTGACCTTGAAGCAAATTCTGCTGCTGCAAGTTTCTCCAATGTTCGCGGACTGAATCAAGATATATGTAAATATTCTACACTGTGGTATGGTAATTAATCCATGATGGATAATCAGAATTTGAGGTGAGATGGAAGGAATTAGTTTTCCAGGCATTTATTTAAGCCATTTGCAAAACCACAACCATTGTAAAAGGAGGAGCCCACAGTGAAATCTGATATCTTCAAGTTGTATATGAAAGGAAAAAATAACTGTTCAAAGACATGCAGCACACTTCTCCCAGTACAACAAGCCTGCCCATTTTGTAATCTAATACTGGGGAAAACAAATTGATGCCATTGCTCTATCTGCTCCCTTACTATCCCTTCTAGGAAATCATGACAACTTCCTGCTTCCATTTCCATAAAATCCTTCAGCAATTAGCAACTGTGCTTTGATTGTTAATGGAAAAATATATGAAAGATGCTGAAGATAGATCTTTGCACGGTGCTGACACCTTTTATTAGAGCACTGTTTCCGGGTTATTCCTCTGACTGTAAACTAAAGTGAGAGCACTGATCAAGAGCTAGGAAGAAATCTCAAGAATGAGTGATTACATAAAACTGAAGTGTCAATTAGAATTACTAGAGATTAGTTCCTTTCTCTCATATTAAAAAAAAAAAAAAAGAAAAAAGAAAAAAAAGGAAACAACATTAGAGAATTGAAAGCATCCTTCTAAGCCTAACAAAATTTAGTTACCATAATTCATCTGAGAAACTGAAGCTCTCTCGGAATCAGCATATGATATATCACTTTACAACTGGACACATTATTAGAGTTGCATGGTCTAGCCAAAGTATTATGCAGCAGTTGCTGAAGTACAAAAGACTGGAGCACAGCAGGGAGATTCTAGGAGGTGATTAGTTTTCAAATACCTAAAGGGACAGGTTTAGTTGAGGATGGCCAAGGAGTATTGCAATCCAACTGCCTCCATCACTACTTCAAAGAGCATATCTCACCATGTAAACCTAGTTGGTAGGACATCAAACACCCTTTGAGGGCAGCTCTCTTTTTTCCCACACAGAATGAGAGCAGATGGTAAGGAGAAAAAAAAGGTGATGAAGACAGAAGTGTGAAACTAATTCACAGGTCTGTGCCTATTGAATGGCATCTTCTCATTGTAAAAATTTTTGGATTTCATTTTCCAGAACCTGTTGTGAACATAGGAAATGAAACATGATCCACTGTTTAAGAGCTGAGAAATAAGCTCAGTCCTTACACAAATTGACATAATTTCTGTTGGGAATAAATGTCATTGTACCCACTTAAGTCAAAGCTAAATTTGTCCAGTAGCATATACCGAGCTCCAAACTAGTGATGATAATTAAGAAATAATGACAGTGGAGTAGAACGGTGTCACAGGATAAAGGTCTTCTGCTGCTCAACAAATGCTAAAATGAGGCTCATTTATCATGTATGAATGTCAAGGCAGAGTTGATGTCTTTACTCTTCTCACAAAGCGCAGTAGTAATTATTTGTTTCTATTATGTGGAGCTAATTGATATAGATGTAATAATTTTGTTCAGTGGCTATTGACAGTGTAGATGAACAGGTTTTCATTTCATAAATAGTTGACCTATTTTATTCTAATTAGCTGAGACAGGAAATATCTTGTATTGTGTTGTAGATAAAGAGTATAGCCCTTAAAAAGAAAAAAAAAAAAAAAGAAAAAAAAAAAGAAAAAAAAAAAAAGCGCTTTTTTCCTGTTATTATACAACCACCCAAATTATTTCAGGGAGTTTTGCACTGTGTTCCACTAAGGCTGCATTATATTACAGTGAGAGGAAGACAGAAAACAGCGTGCCACAAAACCCTTAATTTATTAGGCTTTTTAATGAAATATTTTAGAAACAAACTTTGGAGCTCTTATAGAAGGAACTCTGCCATGAAACAAAAAAGCAAAGAGAAATGAAAGCAGAATAAAAAATGATAATCGCTATACAAACATCGTTTGGCTGGATCCAGCTTTTGGAAATCAATAAGGAACATGCTCATAGCTATCTCACTAGAAGCCACATACAGGCACAAATTCATTGGATGCAGATGAATGGCTCAAATTCATCAGTAAAATCATGTTGCTTTGAACCACTCCAGTAGCAAACCATACTTTATTTCACCAAGGCTTATGACTGGCTTGTTTTATCAGAAGCAGTATATTTTGAGAAAGCTGGCTTTAAGGAAAACGTTTGAAAACTCTGCAAGAAGGAAAAAATCTGTTATCCTGTGCAGAATTATTTGATCCAATCTACTTCCCAAGTAACACCATTATTTCAGCATGACTTCTTATCTACAGCTGATAACCATGGCTCTCTAGTGTCAGTCACAACCTCATTATTCAATAAGTGAAACAAAGAGAAAGGAAGGAAGGAAAGGAAGGAGGAAAAAAGTCAACAAAGATTGTTAACAGGCTACCTGTTGAAAGAATATGTCCTTTTTAAGGCACCGCATCTTACGCGCATTCTCAGAAATGTTGATTTCATGTGACTTTGCCTTTCTTCTGTTTTAAAAAATAGCTGAAAAATTAAAGAAGAGAGGTTGTATGATGAAGATGACCCAGTCAGCTGTCACATATAAGGAAAACTTTCAACCAAGAAATACCAGTCATAAAAGATTTCTTTGCTTCAAGATGACTTCACACGATAAAAGAACCCCACCATATTATCAGAGGAGAGCACTGTCTCAAGATCACTCTTTTCACCTCTTCCAACACATAATTAGCCATCATGTAACATCATGTAACAGGTGTCACTGTTGCCTTGCGCTGGTATCTGTCGCCTGTCTGGAGCTTCCTCTTCACGGAGCACCGTACCTTCAAACAGTCTCAACTGATTTATGACAGAAGATTAGCCAAATGTGGTTTTCTTAGCACTCCATGCTTCCATTTATTATTACAACCTTTTATCTATTAACAGACAGGACCTTGAGGGCACAATCAGTTTGGACATTCCCTGCCCAGATGTCCCAGGGCTTCTTCACACATCCTGAGCCCTAGACCCCCATGTCAGTCCATGACCATCAGGCCCTGACCAATGAGGCTGCTGCAGGGACTCACTACAACCCAGCCTCCAGCACCAAATTGCTTCCCACTCCCCATGGCTCCACAGCCCCACGGTCCAGCTTAGGGCAGGGGCTGCCCTGTTTCAGGCTTAGGCAATGCAATAATTTCTGGCAATCAGACCCTGCACTTGTGGCCCCCATTTGGAGCCCCCTGCATGCAGGGATGCAGAGAGCCCCCATTTCTCCCTACACTAAACTCTCAGCTGCTTGCCCTCCCTGTAACCTGATATCAACTTGTTTGTTCATTTTGTGGTTATTAAGCAGTGAATTTTCACAGCTCCTTTGTACACTGTTGGGTAGATAGGTCTTAATATCTTTGCATGCAGCAAAGGGCATGCAAGCCATCCAGTCATATTCTGAGATAGCCAGACTGACCTCTTGAATCTGCTAGTTTCCAGACCAACTGCTTTGCTATTCCATCCATTCAAATAGCAACATGAAATACCACACTAGATGCCCACGACTTTGCAGAAAAACACTTTCACAGAACTGCAAGCATTTGCTGCTCTCAGAAGTTGCATCAGCAACGCTCTGTATGCATCCTGTATATGTCCAGTGGGACTCTCTTTGTTCAGCTTTGTAGTCTTAAATATCAACTACAACAAATTACATGGAAAACAAACAAACAGAAAACAAAGTAGTGTCTGTTCAGCATTTCTGAAAATTGAGGAAGCCCATGTTTGGACCAACTGGAGTGGTGGGATGGTGGGGTGTGCGGGGTGGTGGGTATTATTATTTTTTTTTATTTGTAGGGAACTAGAAGTTGAAAAGTATCACATATAAGAGCTCCATTGCATGAGGTAATATGAAAGTATACGTGAGAATAGTAAATTGAGGAGAATGATAGAACACTGGAAATTTAGTATATTTTTTAGTACTTCTCAAACTGTGATAGGGTGCATGTTTAGAAATACTCAAACACTAAGAAGGCAAGAAAAATAAAGGATAATAGAGTCCTCATGTCTTAGTTCATAACTAAGAGAAATTTAAGACACTCTTGCATTTGCAGTGACAGCCTGAAGACTGCTGGAAATGGGAACTTACACCCAATGTCCTTCAAAGCGGTAGCCATCAGGCCTTGGTTTTCTTCCAAGCAGACAGTTTTGAATATTCAAAAAGCTGGAAGCTCTCACCCAACCTGTTCAGCATTTGCTCTGACAAAACAATGCCAAGCAGCAACCTTTTTGTAGCAGTACAGAAAAGCACTACAATGGGTTGGATTCATGTGCCAGCCTTTTACCTTATGAGTGGAGGCCGAGTTATGACAAAAATGATCAGATCTTCGTTCAGTTAGTATGACAAAGGACGAAGAACAGCAGCATTCCCACATCCAGCTGACATAACGTTTCAGTCTATTATTACAGGCACTTCTACATAGCTTATGTTCTAATTTGCAGGCTAGAAACATTCCTCTTTGACTGTCTCCTGGATTGCGCTATAACTGTAATAATGCCTGTCATCTGTTTTCTTTCTTTTTTTTTTTTTTTTTTGTTCACATTAGCAGTGAAAGGCACTTGTTACACAAAATTAGGGGGTTAAAAATATTCAGCCAAAGTAAAGCAATCTTTAACATTTATTTTTTCTATTTAAGTTACAAATAAAAACGCTAGTTGTAAACAGTGTTTTCACTTTCTTCTTCTACTTACAGTTTCCTCAGGGCTATAAGGTAAAATGTTTATTTTCCACCAATTCTGTTGCTTTTTAGTATCATCACTGAATCTAAAATCAAGGAACCAAGGCCAAATTCTCAGATGAGATAAAAAGACAGAAATACTTGAAGGTATGAGGTAAGATCAGGGTTCCATTTTGTCATGTTCCATTACGTAGTTCTCATGAAAAGATGTTAAAAAACACGATGTACAAGAATCACAGAGGACAGATGGTGAAATCTGCACAAAAGCAAAGTGTAGCTCTCACTGAATGTATCTACAGAGCCTCTAGTTCAGATGACCAGCAGTACTCTCAGGGCCAATCTCTGTTTGCAAGCAGACCTACAAGTGCAGAGTCTACTTTCTATTGCAGACATCTTTGGCATTATGCATTGCCTCTCTAGCTAAACTTCAGACACAGCAAAGAGAGCACTTTTTACTCAACAGGATCTAGAATGGTGATGTATTTGATGAATATACAGTAATACTGCAGACTGTGACCAGTACTTTCCATGCACATCAAAGTATTTTTAAAAGTACTTAGAATAGCTATCATGGAATCACAGGATTATCTATGTTGGAAAAGACCTTGGCCACTTTCTTAATGAAAAAATTCCTCACAGTATCCAGTATATTTTCCTCTGTCGCAACTTGAGACCATTTCACCATGTCATCTGAGATAAGAGACTGACACACTCCACACTGCAACCTCCTTTTAGGTAGTTGTAGAGCGCAGTGAGGTCTCCCTTCAGCCTCCTCTTCTCCAGTTTAAACAACCCAGTGCCCTCAGCTGCCCCTCATAACTCTTATTCTATTCCCTTCATCAGCTTCAGTTCTCTCTGCTGTGTATATGCTCCAGTGTCTCGGTAGCCTTCCATGTCTGGTTATGTATTCAGATATCTTATGTTTTGTTTATAACTCATATGTATGAGAGGCGCCACATCAGCTGGGTACTTGTCTTCAGACATCTATCTGAAAACCTCAGTCCTCACAAATTTTTCACATGTGGAATGCATGGTTTTCACTGTAGAGTACCTCTTTGAGCTTTCCCTTATATTTGTACCTATCAGTACTACAGTGGTAACCGCAATAAGACAGTACTCTCTCCACTAAAACAAAGTTCTTGAGTACAAAAGGCAAATAATGTAAGAAAGTACAAAATTCACGCTATATAAGTCAGTGAGTTGCAAGCTGATCCATGTGTGAAATGTTGATTGTACTGTCTTCAATGGCAACACTGACAGTAACCTTAAAGATTTCACTCATGAACTGTGTGATACATCCTTGTGTGCAAAGAGAGTCTGTAGAAGAGTTCAGAAATAGAACAGTTTAGGTCTCAGGCTTTCAATGCAGTACTCATTCTCTTCAAAGCCAATTTCTGGTCAAGGCACTTCCTTCATCCTTCTGCATATTTATCTCCTGTTAGCTTCTGTCAGAGTTATGAATATGTCTCAAAGATAAACAGACTGCTTAATTATTAGTTGGTGGTGCATGACAGAATTTTGGGAACAGAGTTGTTAATGTCACAAGAACAGTAAATATGCTCACATCATGAAGTTTGGAAGTAGGGACCAGTAGCCTTCATTACAATGAAAAGATGTACATATTTATTTATTTATTTTGCTAGCAAGCCTATATTCATGAGATAATCATACTAATTTAGGTCCCTGTGAAAGCTAAATGAGTGTTCAAATAGTACTCGGTGCTGTGTCCTCAGCTGTTGCAACAAGAGTCTAAACATTCTAGGAATTGCCAGAACATTTTGCGGTAACCAAGTTTTGACAGTGCTAGTCTCAGGAAATGCATTGAGCAGTGAAAAACACATTCACTAGCACCTGATGTTTCTGAAATACCTGCTATACATATGAAAAAAGCTTTGAAGAACACAATTTCTGTAGTTGTTACGGTTTGTGTACTGCACAGTCCATTTCATAGAGTCATAGAATGCCTTGGGTTGGAAGGACCTCAAGGATCATCACATTCCAACCCTCCTGCCATAGGCAGGGTTGCCAACTGCTAGATCAAATACTAGATCAAGTTGTCTAGGGCCTCATCCAGCATGGCCTTCAGCACCTCCAGGATCAGGGCACCCACAGCTTCTCTGGGCAATGCCTCACCACCCTCTGAGTGAAAAACTTCCCCAGCACCTAATCTAAACCTTTCCTCCTTCAATTTAAATACATTCCACCTTGTGCTATCCTTAGCCACCTGTTTAAAAAGTTGATTTCTCTCCTGTTTACAATCTCCCTTTAAATATTGGAAGGCTGTAATGATGTCTCCCTGCAGCCTTCTCCAGACTTGAAAAATACTTGGATATGAATTAATATGCATAAATGTATGAGCCTTCAAAATGCCAAACAGCTCATTTGTAGAAACACTGTTTGTATTTTTACAAGCATTTATGCTATATGAAGTACATAACTTCAGATTTACACTAGAATAAACATTTCTTTAATCTTTCATAATTTACAGCTACTGGTGATTATAAAGTTTTCAGACATCAGACATTAAACTTTGCATTTGCTTAGAGAGAGTTATTATGATATTCACATAACATTGAAATGAGAGGAAAAAGCATATTGGTACACAAATGAACTTCTCATGCTTATGAAACCAGCGCAGAGGACACTACAGACAGCTCTGTTCAGCAAGCTGCTGGCAGACTTCTTTTCCTCTATGCCTAAACAGAATTGTTAAGTATTGAAAGATACACATGCCATCAAAGTAGAAGCTTTTTTCTTCACAAACACAAAAATGTATCAGAATGTCAGGAAGTATATCACGCAATTGATAGCATGAAATGCTGTTCTGCTATGCAGCCAGTAGCAGGAATAACCACCTGCATTCTGTCCTGCACTCATTTCTCATTGCATGTTCAATAACTCACAGTAAATGGAACTTCGAATCTGTAAATAAACTTATTATTATTAAAAATAATAATAATTTATTAAAAAAACAAACAAACAAACAAACAAACACAAATCTCTTTGAGGAAACAGACCAGACACTTGCCAGCTTGTTTACAAATTAGAGAAATAACCAAAGTAAACTACTTTCCAACTGCGTCGTGGAGACTTTTGTTGTTGTTAATGAAATGGTCTGACGTTGCTTTCTAGACTACGCCGAAGACTGCACTCCTCGGGTCATCTACGAAATGATGTCGCGGGATAACCGACCGGACCGATGCAGGATAAACCCTCCATCCTCCCGCCGCGATGAGCGTGCGAGGAGCCCCGCGGAGCAGCGGGGGATCAGGGAAGCTCCGCAGGGGCTCAGGGGTCCCGCGGGGCTGTGCTGGGGGCTTCCACCCGCCTCAACCAGCAGTGCCTCCGCATCGCACTGCACCGCGCCGCGCCAAACAGCGCCGCTCCGCCGCTCTCGGGACCGCGGGGCGGGGACGGAAAACTTTCCCCGAGGGATGCGCGGAGACCCCCCGCCACCTGCTCCCCCCCCTCGCCCTGCTGCCATTGGCCGAGCCGCCTACCGAAGCCCGCTAGGCACAAAAGGCGTTGCTAAGTGGATGCTTTTTTTTTTTCCCCCCTACCCA
>NW_024885344.1:8778263-8942445 GCF_019232065.1 Centrocercus urophasianus
CCCCCCCTCAACCTTCACTACTTCTTCGGATGTGAGCGCGGTTTCACTCGCGCCGCGCCCGCCCGCCGCTCCGCTCCAGTCCGTTCCGCACCGCTCCCCGCGGGAGACTGTTCTGGTCCGGCGCGGAGCCGCCCCTCTCCAGCCATGACTTAGCGACCGGCCGGCCCGAAAATGAGTTTCTCCGCGGAGGACAGCGTGGGCAGCCTCTGCCACAAAGCGCTTCAAATAATCTCCGAGCTGTGCCTGGGCGGGCAGGTGGAGCGGGAGAAGTGCGCCGGCATCTTCCCACTGGAGACCGCCCGACAGGGCATCGGCGGCACAGGTACCGCTACTGGCCCCGGCCCCGCCGCTCCCGTCCTGCAGCCGCCGCGTGGGTGGCCGGAGAGCGCAACTTTTTGCTTTGCCTTCCCTGCGTGTCGAGGGGGCGGACGGCGATGGAGGGGGGTTGGGGGGGGGGCGGGGGTTGCAGGCACGCAGCCTGCTTTAAAATCCTCTCGACCTGGAGGCTTCGCGTCCGGAGCGCAGCGAGGAAAGAGCCGCCGGGCACCTCGCACCTAGGGTGGGCTCACCGCCGCAGGGACGGGGACGGGTGCGGGAGTGGGGAGCAGAGAGAGGAATCGAAGAGGGTGAGATCCTCTCCGACGTGCGAGCACCGCGATGAGCTGGAGCCACACCGCAGCCACTCACTCGCTGTCCCTGGCGGCTCCGTTACCAGCCCCAGGTTTTCCGTGCGGCGGGGACGGCGGTGGGGCAGGGGCTGTGCTCGCCACTGCTATCACGGGTGGGACGCGGCACGCGTGGGGTAGCCGCCGAGCTCCGCGCCCCGTGCGCTGAGAGCCGGGAGAGCGCTGTGCGGGATGGCCGTATCCACCCGGTAAGGGCTTAGGGCTGAGCGAGAGTTCTGCCTGCCGGCAGGGTGCCATAAGGTCGGGGCAGAGCGCCGGTCCAGGACTCGTCTGGGAAATGTGGGGGGAGAGAGGAGGGAGTTCGGGTTAATTGAAATGTTCCGAAACCAGAACAAAATGTCGGGGTTGAAACCGGGCACGACTTCAACTCCTAGCGCTGTTTGGTCATTG
This sequence comes from Centrocercus urophasianus, assembly GCF_019232065.1. Lineage (NCBI taxonomy): Eukaryota > Metazoa > Chordata > Aves > Galliformes > Phasianidae > Centrocercus > Centrocercus urophasianus. The sequence goes on from NW_024885344.1 coordinate 8,779,340, forward strand.
ATTTGGCCACTGTCTGGGTCTTCTGAAAGCAGCTCCGCTCTTTTTCTCCACACAGTACACTCCAGACCCGTTGTTGGCCATCATGTGTATTTTGTGGTGAGGGCTTGGAAATAAGACCAAGTTCTTTATTTCTGTCAGAAGTGATCATAATCTATTCCATCAGTGCACAAATGGAGCAGGACAGCTTGCATTGTAGCCAACAAATACCAAGTGTACAGTGCAAATTGAATAAATTGAACACCAAGTCGTGAAAGGCAGCAGGTACTGAGCATGTGCCCTAGCCGTGCTGTTGCTACCACGGCAGCTGTTGATATTGCATTTTTTTTCTTCTAGTGCCCACAGATTTGTTCTGCAAACTCCTCTCTTCCCTTCCCCCCAAAAAATAAAAAAACACCTGTTGCTGCAGCCTTCCTTACAAAGGAGCAGTTCTTCTTTCAGACTCCAGTACCTGTGTGTTCCTTCCAGGATTTTGTGCTTGTGTTTGCAGCTGGTGAGGGTTGCAGGGCTCTGGGGCCAACCAATCAGGGCAGTGGAGTGTGGGGGGTAGCGTGCTTCCAGATCGTGGGTTTGCTGTGCTTTGGAAATACAAACTACAGTGTACAGTCCTGCCATACACTCTGTGAGTTGTCTTGGTGCGAATCATAGAATGTTGCCTGAAACAGCATGATGAGTCTTTGAAAATTGGGCTATTAAAAGATCAGCTTCTTTTTCTGATTTGCAGAGAATACTGCACAGGGAGTCACTATTATATGTCATGTAGTAGGAAAGTGTATATTTACATACATAGGTAGGATACAAAAATGTCCTGCAGTGTAGACCAAGACTTGCTGTTTAGAAAATTTAAATCTCCAATATGAAGTGCTTTCATATTGGACTGTATACAGTGTTTTCGAAGAGTTGTCTACATTTTTGTACAATTGTCTGTGTTTCTTCAAAGTCAGCAATCTACTTAATGTTTTACATTTGAAAACTCTGTGTAACAGAATTGTTAGATTGGAAACTAAATGATGATTAACAGATACTGGACTTGAACCACTGGGTGCCACATCTCAACTGAATTCCTAAATCTCACTTTTTCCTCCTTAAAAGGAAAATAGTAAAGGTATCAACTTTACTAGCATATGTGTTAAAGCAAACATCATCTCATTAATTAAAAAGAATGCTAGCAATCACATTTTAATACTTTATGACTCCCGAGGAAGAGCAGGCACACAGTTGTTGATAACTGACAGTATTTTTGTATGTAAACACTTGAGTAGATAAGATGTAAATATTACTCACTCGAGTTTTCTGAAAGTGAAAGGTTGTCAATACAGTGTTTAGGTTAAGAGAAATCTGGTTATGGAAAGGCCAGTCATGTCACAGAAGGGTTTATCTTCTGCTCTTCAAACGCACATAGAGTATCTTTCCAACACTGTGATTGAAGTAAGTGCTGTCCACAGTGCTCAACATCCCCATCTGCAGTTAGTTAAAGATGGAAATCTAAAGTGTTCTCTGTTCTGAGACTGAAGTCATAAATGTGTAGTATTGAAACACTGATGTCTGGAATGGTAGCAGTTGTGAGCCTATATCCAGTAGACATATCCTCCTGTAGCTTAGTAAATTCTGCACAGGTCTGGTGTCATGCAACACTACTTGTGTGGTAAGGAGGAGCATGGGCTAATGTAGCCCTATTTTGCATTGGCTTCTCCAGCAACCTGATGTGGAAAGCTCTTTTACAGTTATTTGTGGTTTGGAGCTCTGTACAACACACTGGACATTAGCCCCTGTAGCAAGCACTGAGGCGTGCAGCGAAGAAACTACTGTAGTCAGAATAAGAAGATAGTTGAGCTGTTAGAAGGAGTTCTGGAGGCTGTGAGAGTGTGACTACAGAATAATGGTTTATTATACTATGTTATTATATAATCACAACTAAAAATTCATTGAAAATCCGAACAGCAAATAGTGTGGAAGGCAGCGTAAAAAGAAATGCAAAAAGAAAATATAATAGTTACCTATATAGGAACAGCCTATTTTCCCTCTGTGATCATTCAGTTTTCTTCACTTAAAAATCGAGTTACCTGAAAGTGTCATAAATGTAGTACATATGAAAATCACTGATGAGATTTCAGCGCAGAAAAGAAGGCTAAAAGATGAGGATACCTATATTTGGAAAGGAAAGAATAGAATAGTACAGAAACATTTCAGAAGGCAAAAGAGTGGATGGTAAAAAGGAAAGCAAACCTTTTCTATTTAATACAAAGATGCAGTGATGTTCTGGAACTTAGAACGTTAAAATTGGTGACTAGAGCTGCTGTGATCTGGCTGTGTTGGAGGATGTGATCACTGCTTTCTGTTCAGCTGAATAAAGCATTTGACCTTCTCAGAGGAATCACAACCACAACTCAGACTCAAACAAAAATATGAGACAACATTGACTTTGTGACCCAACAAGTTTCGCTGGCAAGTGGAGAGCTTGGGAACTGCTTTATTGTTGTTATTGTTTTGACAGTATAGATGTCTAGAAGCACAGCATGGGTAACAGAATCAAACATGAACAAAGAAGAGGAAACCAGAGACATGGTCAGACCAAAGAAAATAAAGGAGAGTATTGCTTTGAAAGACAGGATACAAAAAGAAACAACAAAGCAGGAAGGAGAGCCGCTCTGGTTTAATGCTAACAACAACAGCAACAACAACAACAATAATAATAATAATGACAATAATAATGATAACCTCCAGGCATTTGACTCCCTGTGTTCTCAAAGAAATAAAGATTCGAACATTCTTTGCAGACAAACAGGACTACATCAAAGAAAAAGCTGATTCTTCAGTGTCTTTTCCTCTTAGTGGCAACAACAAAACATTAGGAACCTCAGTTACTGCTCACCACTTGGGTCAAGAAGGGTAATCATATTTCATGTAATGGATAATTAATCTATGGAACTCGTAGTAACGAATCTTATGGAGAGAAATCATTTCGTAAATTTCCCAGAGCTTTGGACAATTAGTGAAGATACAACATCTGCCGTTATATTTTCTACCCTGGTAATTACAAGGACTATTAATTATCTTGTCCCAAGGGGTGTACTCAAGAAAAAAAGATTAGGAAGCTATTTACATTTATGGTGCCTTTATATAGTTAGATGACTGTGTGAGCGTTCTTCAGAAGAGTATAATGTTTTTTGAAAAATGCTGAATTAGAGATGCAACTGATTTATTTTTACACCTTTACATCTAGCAGCTTTGGGCAAAAGTATTTTTCAAATAATGGGAAGAGTTTGGGAACTACACACATGGGAACTAAATGTGCAGGATTGCATCCAACAAAATTTAATGCAAATTATTTTCTAGAAATGTCCAAAATTCATATGTGCTGCTTGGTTTTACCTGTATTTACACTCAGGTTGTCTGAGCAATAAGGAACTCTAGTTCATTTTCTTGCCAGTTAAGCATCTCCTCATTTTAAGGAGCCAAGCACTTCAAAATCCTAGTTGGGAGCATTTCTGAAGCTTAAGGCAGTTACAAGAACTGTGCTAAGAGGAAGATAGGCATCCTGCTCTGGGGACATGTTTAAAACTCACTGCCATCCCACATCCTCTGCAGATGCTGGCCACTTACTGCTGTCTTTGCTTTGCTAGGCCTGGTAGGCCTGCAAACTCAAGAATCTCATTATCAGTTCTCATGGGAAAACAGTGTTTTTAACAGAGATGGGAAGTCAGTCGTTTCCCTGCCAGGAGGTCATATTTTAGCCAGCTAGAAGATGGTTGGAGAGCTCTAGGGGGTGTTGTTTGCTCTTGCAGTGAATTTGTTTTAAACTGACCATGCAAAGAGCATCAGCTTGTACAGGTCTGTTTGTTATTCACCTAAATATTCTAATCACAATTATTTTATTTTTACTATCATTATTATTATTTACTTTAACCTAACAAGCTTCTAACCCTATCCCTGAAAATCCCTGAAAATTTGCTACAAAAGTATAGGAGTAAGAAAACACTGCACAAAACACAACATAGGCTGCAAGTATACATGAAAGGAAAATATTTCTTCATTAGGAAGTAACAGTTATTTGAAACAACTGAGCATTTTTTTGCAGAGAAAAGGGATAAAATTAAATAATAAACTTAAAAGATAGGCCAAATTATTTGTGATGTTACTTGTCACCTGATCAGAGCAAAACTATTATCAGAGAAAAATAAGATTTGGGGGGAAAAAAAAAAAAGTGCAGGGTTATGAAAACTGTATTTTCTGGAATGTTTATTAGCAAGCTGTGAAGAACAAAGAACAAACAGAAAAGCAGGTAATTCAGCAATATAAAGATATAAAAGACGGATAAACACGCCACAGAAACCAGATTTCTTTACAGTAAATGTGAAGGCAATCATAACAGTGCAGAAGTCTTCAACACGCAGGCAGCAGTGATGTACTGTAAAAGCATTTTATAGAAGAATCTTCCTCCCTCACATGTTTTGCAAAGAAATGAAAAATACAAGAATGTTTAGAGCAGCTCAGGGACAAATCAGTTATAATGATCATAAAGAGACAAGTGTTTAGCTGGGTCTTATCCTGTGTGTGACATGTTTGTTATGTACTGCTGAGTATGAGTAAACATAACCACGACAATTCAAGAATGGTACTTGAGCTGCATGAACTTGGTTGTAGGTGAGGCATGCTCGTGATTGCTGGCTGTCCAAAGGGCCTGTGCAGTATTTGCTGTTTTTTCTTGTCTCAAAGAAGTCAGCGATATATTCTTGCAGATGTTTTTTAACCCCAGTGTTTCTATGTTTAGAGACATACTTGCAAATGTCAGAGTAGCATGGGACAAAACCCAAAGCTGTGTTTTTGTTTAATGGAAGGTGAATGGGAAGTGTGGGCTATGCAGAAATGGGAGCTTACCTCCTTCTGAAACTAAGGGAGACCTAAGAGGTAAGAAAGTAGGTAGGCAGGAGTTTGGAAATGCAGGAAAACAGTTTGCATTTGCTAGAGTAAACTAGAATGGAAAAGCCAGTGTTCAATCCAGCATCTTTTGCTTCCTGCAGTGTAGGCAAAACACAATGACCCAGACAGGCAAAGTGAGAGCCATCTTTTCTCATTACATACAACATGTACCAAAATTCATTTATATTCATCTACTTTGACAAATTCCTTCAGATTTCTGTAAAACCAAAGATGACGTGGACTAGGTAAAGGTTATAAAGCTTCTGGCAAATACCCTATGTCTAATATACATGACATAATAGAAAGGCTCATACATGGGATCTGAAATGGTGAAAGAAGATGTTCCATTAGTGGCTGGACAGATAGAGGTTATCAGATACATTGATAATTGATGTAACTTAGATAAAATTATTTTGACAAGAGATTACTAATTTTATGTGCAGTAAAGATGTAACAAATCACAGTGATACCTGACTTCATTGGATTCCCTTACCAGCAAGAAAAATGCTACCCTTGAGTTCTGTTAGCACTAAGAAGCAATATACCAGCAGGAGATAGTGATGGCTGATGGCTATTTTGTACAATTTCAGACATCAGACTGAATTAACAACATAGGAGAGAACACATTCACAATAGGGCTGGAGTCAAAAGATTTGAGGAAGGTCTTCAAAGTATGTTTCGCTTTGGGAAGAGCAGAAGAGACCATATGCAGACTTCCAAGGTGAAGGTTATTTTTGTAGTTTGAAAGGTAAGTCAGGTGCTGTGACCAAGTGAGGTTAAGAGAGAAAATACAAGAGACTACACCTGCTGCTGTCTGAGGCATGCCAAAGCATTATATCCCCATCCTTGGGGATTTACCTGATAGAGAGGGATTTGTGGAAGATCTGCTGATGCCAAGTAGAAATGAATACCGGCAACTTTTGATTCTTTGAATTCCCCCAAAAAAACAGAACAGCAGGAGTGTTCGGTTGGGCCAGCAACTTCCTATGCATGGGGATAAAGGAGATCTGTTGGACCTACATGTTTTATAATTGATAAAGCTCCTGCATCCTTCAAATTCTAGAAAATCAGAGATGTATTAATTAATCTGTAAGAGCTGACTGCTGATATTCCAGAGCTCCCTTCAGAGTGGTTCCTATGGAAATAGTAGAGTTGCTTATGGACGATTAACGGTAGAAGAAAAAAAAAAGGAAAAAAAAAAACAGTTAAAGAAAAATAGTTATGAAAAAAGTTATTGGATGTTGAACTTCAAATATTTAAGAGATTCAGTATCAACTGCATACCAAGAAAGGGGTCAAAAGAGAACTCTACTCCTTTTTTTACATAAGGTAAAAAAAAAGGTTCTGTTGCTTTGCTGGCAAAAGTAGGTTCTCTTCAGCCTACTGCATGTACATAGCTCCCTGCCTGCCAGGGACATTCACAGCACTCTTCTAATGGCTGAAAAGAGCTGCTGGGCTCTGTAACATTCCTGAAGTAGGAGTCTGTGGTAGAACTTCGTACTGCAGGCTTGTCTCTGTCCTCTAGCCCCAACAGGAGCAATGTGTCAGTACACACCTCTGTATACCTGCTGACATGTGGTGTGATGCACAAGAGAGACCACATAATACAATTTCACACAATTGTAGCTGACTGGTCCCTCCTTGCCCTGCCTGCTGCTTACACAAATGGGCAGCTACATTAACACACTGAGTGATCTCCTCAGTATAAATTCAGTAAGGGCTGAGGAGTACCTTTTTTTCCCAAGCTAAGCCTCAAGGGCCACATGCTTTCAGAGCACTAACTGTAATGGAAATGAATTTAATTTGCTTTGGACATGGACGTCTGCCAGTATGCATATTTGAGAATAGGTTCATGTGCAGAACTTTTCTGAGGCAAGTAAAGCAATAAATTGTTGGAAACCACAGTACAGAAACTACGGTTCAAAATGTTGCCTAGCATCCAGAAAAAAGGTGGGGATGTTTCTACAGACTTGCCTAATATGAAACACCGGCTGTCAAGAAGCCTCTTATGCTGGATGGCTGGATGTCTCTCCAAAAATGTTTATAAAAAGTGCAGAAAGATGTTGAAGTAAATATAGCTCAAGATTTCCCAAGTAGATATGCCTTTCTGAAATGAGTAGTATTAAACTGACCAATAGTGGACATCTTCATTGAGCTATTTTAAATAGGAAAACATGAAGAAACAGGCCACTTTCTTTCAGTCATGAAATTCTGTCAAAACTATGAAGATGACATTAAGGAGAAGTCAGTAAAGAAATATCACCAGGAGTGAAATGTTAATTTCAGTGAAATGAGTGGAAAATTTCCCACTTTTTCAGGAGGGGCACTGTGAGATAGGGTTGTTCTTCGTGTTCTTAATATTAGTCATCATGTGAACAGGAATGGCAAAACCATTGTGCAGCATGCCCAGACAGGTATTCAAAAATATATCTATTCTGTGCAAATGTATAGCATTGAAGACAAGTTGCAATTATCGGTTTGGAAAAAGAGTTGTCAAAAGCTTGCCTGAGGCTGAAAATGATTTTTTTGTTCCTTCACAGCAGAGAAGGGTGAGAATATTGTTTACAATGTTGACAGTTAGCATTGTCCCAGACCAGTGAGTGTATCCCCTTCTGACTCTAAAAACTTAAGGCAGTCTTTGAACTTGTCACCATCTGAAGAATATTTACATAACTGAAGTGTAATCCGTGCCTAAAGACACATCCTTCTTTTGGTAACCATTTTCCTCTCTATCCAGATTTCCTCGATGAGTATGTGAAGAAACTCCTTCTGCTGAACCATCTCCTAGTGTTTTTTATTCTTAAATTGCTATGAAAGGCTAATATATTAAACATATCTAGTGTAATATGTAAAGTGTCGAGGAAGCTTCATTTGTCTGCTGTTCTACAAATGATTCTAATCTTCTCGTAACAGCAAATCTTGCATAACAATTGTTGAATAGAGTGACTTTCAAAAGTGAGAAAATCAAACAATATGATTTTTGCATTAATTGATATGGAATACTTTCTAGCAATTATGGAAGTAAATGTAATGAAATAAATACAATTTTTATTGAAATGAACTATTTTGTTGTTGTTGTTCAATTCCTTAGCAATTACTATATTTCATTATTTTGTTTAAATATTTGTTGCACTATCAAGTACAATATGTGAGGCTGTTGAGCAAACTACTAAAATAGCAGACGTGAAGACTGTAATCTGTATGATTCTTTCCAGAATTAGCTCTCAAATATTTTCATTACTCATAAAACTTAATTAGTTTCATGCTGTGTTTTAGGGCTGCAGAACTTAGTTTTTCTGTAAAGATTTTGAGACTGGATTAGAGACCATTTGAAATAGTTCAATGGAAATAAAGAAAGAAAATTTAGAGGAAGTTGAAGAACTGAAGTAGATATTGAAAAGAGACACCAAGTTATTAGAAGACTTGAAAAATGTCTTGCAGTGAAAAACTTAAAATAAGACTGACTAGAAAAGCTTTAATAGAATCAACTGATAGTGCTTTCATTAAATTGAAGCTCTGTTGGATATTTATATATCTGGTTTTGAAATAATTTCATCTGTTTCACCATTTTCTAAATGAGTAATTGTAACTTTTCAGTTCTAGAAGCCTTCAACTCAAAATATAAGCTAATTATGCTAATAACACCTACACTGAGCTGAAAATCTTGCAAATGACCCCAAATTGAATTTCTTTTTGGCTTTCTTTTTTGTTGTTTTCTGAGATACCATCAACCTTTTGCAAGAGTTCTACATTTTGTCAGACTTTGAGAATGGGAAAATATTCTGTCTAGCTTGATCGAAAATTCAGCTGGCTTAGTTTATCAAAAAAGTTCTTTCAGTGGGGGCATACCTCTGTATTCATGAATAGAATTAATGTGTGACCATTCTCTGGCACTGAGGCCAACTGACATGTCACAGTCTCTGTCCATCATCTACTGAAATAGAAGGACATCCAAGTGCCTATGATGAACGATTGTTAGCCTTCCCTAATGACCCAGGCCCAGGAATTGGCTGGGAGACATTAAATGATTAAAAACATTCCAGAGACTGGCCTTGGTAACTGAGTTTCAAGCTCTGGTTTGTTTCTAGCACTTTTAGCTTACTTGTGTTTTGCATAGACATGTCTTATGAGACATATTACATCTTTCAGTCTCTCATACAAAGGTGTGAAAGAATCAGTGGCTGTAAATTAGTACTTCAAAAATACAAATCAGAAATACGAATTTGCAACAAAGTGATTGATCACTGAACCAAGCTGTAAACTCCATCAGCATCCCTTAATGTCTTCTCTTGCCTTCAAGATTAGACACTGCTGCAAAACATGGACAAGCCCATTAGAAATTATGAGACTCAGAAAACATAGCAGGGTAAATAATAGATCAAACCAAATAGCCTAATAACCCCTACTGAGGATTCATTCTCTAGAAAAACTGTATGCAGAAGTATTGCTTGCTTCTTGTGTTACATTGCTAGTAGGTATAATTATGCATCCATTCATTTTATGGGCACATCTTAAATCGAAATTTGCTGTATGAATTTCTCATTAAGCTGACGTGAATATTCCAAGGGCTACATTTTGACATTTAACTGCAGGCAGAAAAAGATGCCCAGGCCTGTCAAAAGTGTTTATGGAGGCATACTTCTGTTCAAGGCAGGGAAGCAGTTAGTGCTAAACTCTTCAAATGCAAAAGCACATCTACTGCCAATTCTTCCATGAAGCTGGCCAGGACATACATGAAGTAGGGTTGAGCTGAAGTGTGTCTTCAGACTATAAACACCTATTTACATTGACTATGCTCATCCATTTTCATGTTGAATGGGCCTTAAGCTCATTATTTCTTACTGAAAGTTGTATTTGGAGATTAAATATTAATAAAGAAAACCTTCTGAAATTATCTTCCGGAAACTTAATCTCCCAGGAGGACTCATGAGCTGCAAACTGTTTTGTGGAGCCAACACACATCTAGAGGACTATTTTTTTTTATCCTGTGATCTTTTAGAAAAAAGTATGCTCATACCCTGGTTGCACTTTTCCACTGGTTCAGTTTAGTAGCCTGTAGCCTCCAGCTATGGATACAAAATATTAGCTGTTAAACTGTCAAACCTTGTTGTAACAAGCAGCAGCAGCCTTTGCTTGAGGGGCATTTAAGTAGGGCTCATTGATTTTTTTAAAAAGCATACAGAAGCCTCTTTTCAAAAGGAAAGGGTTATTTTAGTTATATTTTAGAAGATTACATGATTCTGGAAAAATCAAACTGAAATGTGTCACACAGAATAAAAGTCTTAATTAAGCTCCAATCAGCATTTCTGGTGATCCACCATCTCCTAAAATACAAGTCTGTTTGCAGAATTTAGCCAGTATGAAATCTGTTCTTTTTACTTCGGCAGTTTTATTGGATATGTTAATGCACCATGGCAGAGAAAGTCAAATGCAGGGCAGCAGGGGTAGCTAAGTGTATGGTATGGTCTTCGTACAACCAAGGGCATTGAATAGTGTAGTATGAAGGCAACTTCATGTCATGATCAACAGTGTTTGAGATTTAACCATTACAACTTATTGTTCATGGCAGACTGTAACTTGTTCCTGTTTATCCTGTTTTAACATGCTTATGAACCAGTTAGCACACAAAGTCAAAAGTTTGACAAGTCCTAAGGAATTTCTCTATCAGCCTGGGTGTTTGTAACTGACCTATCTTCATAGACGCTTTCCGAAAATGTTGATTGCTGTTTAATTTTTTTCCGCAAGATGTGTTCCCAAGCAAACACCATTTGATCACTATAGATAGGCAGATTTGGGACTGTTTGGGTAGTCCCTTACTTCCTAAGAAGTTTGACTGTCTGTGTGTTGCTGGTGGTTTCAGTACTGGCCCTGAGCCTTTGCAACAATGAATGGGGAATTTGGAAAAGAGGTAGTGGAGAATGGTAGCATTTTAAAGGCATAGGCTTAGATATCAAAAAGAAAAATAGCTTTGAATGAGGCTTCAAAACTCATAATGGGACAATGATTGCAATGCTTCTATCTTCTCACTTTTTTCATATTCTTTTCTCTTCATGTTTGTCTGTCATTATGATCTCTGTTTCTAATTCCTTGCAGACATCTCAGTCAGTTTGTTAGCAGTAGTCGTCAGCTTCTGTGGGCTCGCCTTGCTGGTAGTCTCACTTTTTGTCTTTTGGAAGTTGTGCTGGCCCTGCTGGAGAAGCAAACCTCTCACTTCCAATGCCAGTAATGTCCCGCAGAGCACTTCCAGTGCTCCTACAGAGGTTTTGGAGACCAGTGAGAAAAAGGAAGTTAAAGAAAATGGGAAACCTACAACAAAGGTACTTGAAGCTGCATTGAAAATTAGCCACACTTCACCTGATATACCAGCAGAGGTCCAGAACGCACTGAAAGAACATCTGATCAGACATGCACGCATGCAGAGACAGATCACAGAGCCCACGTCATCATCAAGGTAAGGGATACTTGCATCTGTGGCATGTTTCCTGGGAAAAGGTACAGCCATAAAATTTCCAAGATCCTAGGGTACTTGTGAGTTCTTAGCAGTTATGGGCAAAACAGCAGCCGTGTGAAGGTAAAGCATCTGTATCGTTAACTGAATATCCCAAAAAAGATGGCAGATCTTCAGCTACCTCACTGTTTCATGAAGATTAAATCTATCTTCTACTACTTTGTAAATACATATGCATTTACATATACATATTTACAACACTTCCTTTTTTTGTGTGTGTATAGGAAAATCCATCCTCATGTGATTTTTCAAAGTACTGCAAGTCTGTCTTTTCACAGATGTATTTTTATAGTCCTAGCAGTTGCTTTTACAGATGAAAGTTTTCCTCTTCATTAAAGAAAAAGATTAAAGATTTATTGTTGATGGCATTTCTTCATGACATGTTTGCCTCTTATAAAGGAATTAAATCCCAGTCTAAGAATGTAGTCCTTACAGATTGATTTCAAAGCCATACAGATTCTGTATTTTGGAATATATGTCAAGCATGTACTATTGCAGCAATGATTTCTTTTGTATTAAATTGAAGGACAGAAACTTTGATTTTGTTGCTGATACTGAGTTATTTTGAAAAGTTCTGAAGAAAAGATGTGTAGTGATCTGTAGTACCTAACATGATTTTCTTCAAATACTGTCAGCAAATTTAATGCATGGGAAGCAGGCAGCAAGTTAAAAAGAACACTTCCTATGTAAAAATAAATAATAATAATTTTTTTTTAAATGAATGTTTTCTTAACACAAAATAGGAGGTTAAAATAGGCATTTGAAGTACTGTGTAACACTGTAAGAGTAGAAATCCTGTATAGGAAGTGGATTTAACTCAGTGGTCCTTTTGCTAAATGGATGCATGCTACCGAGTGAAACAAATCAACAAGCAAAAGCCAAACAATAATAATAAAAAAACATCCACTCCATTTTCATTGACACACAAGATTGTAGGAGACGTTTTTTACATTTAGTGGACACATTTTTTGCTGGCTTTCTGAGAGTCCCTAAGATCAGTACTCTGCAAGCTCAGTGCATTCTTAGAACTGGTGAGTGTAGAAGTGCTTTTTTTCCCACTTTTGCAAAAACAAGGAACAGCCAACGGGCAACCAAAAAGTAGAGCACTCCAGTCTAGCTGACTACAGCAGCTGAACCATGTCCTGAATGATAAGACTGTATAGCTGCATGTAAGCCATGTTGCCCTGCATGTGCCTGATTGCAGCTACTATATCCACCTACTGAGATAGGGAGCATGGTGTCCAAACTGCTCTGAGGAACTTTTCCAGAATACTGGGAAGGTGGCTTTGACATTGCAGCTGCTATAAGAGGGACAGGCAAAGGGACTAAAAATGATACTCCGTCGCATGACAAGGATCTCATGCAACTGCTATCTGCAACTGCTATGCTGCTATCTATCTAATTGGATATTAATTGGAACGTTTTATGCATTATGTGCCAACAGGTAAATCTGTAGGTGATCAGACTGTCTGACTTCCTTAACAGACAGAAGAAATAACTAGCTGGCAGATAGGCTTGAAAACTCTCTATGGCAACACAGGGGAAGAAAGAAGTTCCAAGGAGTAATCCAGAGCTACTTCAAGCTGTCAAAATATTTCCACAGATCTCCAGAGTGATTTGGACTGGGATATGAATACATAAAATAAAAGTGAAATCCAGCACAGTTTTACAAAATTAAAGTCTGTCATCTGTCCTGCTCTTTCAGTATCTACTGTAGGGAAGCTTTTTCTTTCTATCTTGTCTAAATTATAAGTTTTAAATCTTTCCTAGAGGGACAGTTCATTTCCCCTGAGTAGCCCTGCTTGTCTCACCTTAAGTAACTAATAGTAGGTGTAAGTAACTAATAGTAGGTGCAATAAACTGCAGTAGAATTCCTGCAGTGGTGTTCATTTAAATGCATTTTTGCTCAGTGTTAGAGAGGGCCATTTTTCCCTGTACTTTGTGAAGGTATGCTGCAGTGTAGTTTATAGATTCACTAATATTTCTTCCTTCAAATGTTCACTTGTATTTTCAAAGAGCTTTGAGCTCTTTAGCATTAAGTAGGAGAGGAGCTTGTCATTCAGCTCTAGAAGAGTAAGTCAGCTCCCATGAGGCACAAAGGCAAAAGTGAGGTGTGTGGGAATGTTAAGATTAAAGAAAAGCAAACAGGTCAATTGAATTTGGTGATGGAAATAGTAACCTCAGTCCTGGCAAAATGTGATTCAAATGCTGGTGTCCATTCCTGGATATGGTCTAAAACATCACCTGAATATCATCTCTTGAAGATAGATCAGAGCCACATGTTGTAAATCTCAAGTCATATTGTAAATCACCATCCTATCCTTCTCATTTGTCTTACATATGCTACTCTTGCTGTTTAGAACTCAGCTTCATACTATCATTATTCCAATGCAAACTTGTTTTATACTATAGATTTTTGTCCAGGCTTTGTCACTCAAAATGTATTTGTTCGAAGTTACGGAAGGTGTGTCTGTAGGATTGCTAAGTGAAAGCCAGTAATAGTGGATGTACCTGGATTTACAAGTCAGTAGCTTCCCTACACCTTTTTATCCTGGTTGCTTGACATCCTTGTACTTCATTTTAACAGTCATTAATTCCTTTGTTATTGCAGAACAAAGGATGATAAATATGTTGCCATGACAACAATGAAGCATCTTAATAATTAACAGACCAATTAGCTGTCTTGGTGAAATGCTGTGACTCAGAGCAGATATAAGGCGCTATGTAATTAGGGCATTGGCTTATTGAAGCAAAAGTTCTGTTGGTTCCCATGAGGCACAGCCATACAGCTGCACTGTTCTACTTAGTGACGCCATGCAGCAATGACTGTCTTCACCAGAGGATCTTACGTATATAGCGTTTGACAGTTTGAAAGGAGGTTGGTACCTTAGAAATCATAGAGTCATGTTTTAACATGCTACTTTTGCAAGGATTAACTCAGGTCTTCATAATTGCAAGAGACTACAGGAAAAGAGAGTTTGTCATATATCAAATTTCATTTAAACTTGAAATGACATGCAGGCAATTTTCATTTCTCCTAACCAACTGCATGCTAAAAATTTACTGCCACTACGTTTTGGATGGAGAGTTCCTTCCCTGTGTTTGGCATATCCGTGAGACCAGAATTCCCAGTGGATGAAGGCTCAGTGGCATTTATGGACCCCATGAAGAACATAGTTGGGCTTTTACGACTAGTTAGAGCCTTCCCATTCCATCATGGATATCGTATACTTTGAATTTGAGGAGCTTAATCTTTTAAGAGAAGAGGAAGTCTTTGAACTTATCTGCTTGTAACAGATAAATAATGTGTGTATATGGAAAAGTTGCAATGTATTATGAGAGGTGTATTACTGTTCATCTAAATTGGAAATCAAAACACCTGTGTTTTCTGGAGTTACTTCAAACTTGAACTACGAAGTTCTCCCTCCCCTATTCTTCTGTCACAATTTTGCTGCACACTACGTCTAGCAGTACTGAAGCAACCAAAATGGGAAACATTCTTGTCTATTATTTAATGGCTGCAGATTACCCTCTTGTATATCTGCTCAGCTAAATTGCAGTAGTTTTGTGCTGGGTGCCTTCTGCAACCACTTCACTTAAGCAAAAATACAAATAATATCTATGAAATGAGTCCTAGTTGCCTCCAAATAGACAATTTGCATTTCTGATTTAAAGAAAGAAACACACAGCTGTGACACCTCTTGTTTTCAGAACACAACACCACAGGGAAACCAAGCAATAAGGCAAGGCTGCATTTGGCATTAATAAGCAATTGATTGCAAAAAGCAGAAGAAATTCTGACAATTAAATTGTTTTTTAATGGCAACTGAGTATGCTCACAGGAGGAGGTAGTGAGCTTTTCCAGTGCAGATTGTAAGGGTAGTGAAGTACCAAGGAAAAGTGAAAATGTCCAAAAAATAAACTGAACAATGTAGTCATAATGGCATCTGCTGATGATTATGTCTATGAAGCTTTTTGACCAATGTTTTTATACTATTTTAAAGCTGTATGATATACCAGAGATTTGATTTCACTCTTTGTAGGAAAGGCAGAAAGTTCCACTAATGTTCATCCACCAAGATAATCTCATAAATAAGTACAGATATACTACATAGTATTCAGAATTGCGAGGATTTAAACACATTTTGTGAGGATTTAAAGTTTTTGGTTGTAGTACATGATTCTGTTTGCTAATATGCTACACAGAGGAGTGTGAGAACAGAAGGAAAAAAAATATGCCACAGTAAAATATTGTCTGAAAATGAAATGTGTTGCAGCCAAAACAATGTTACAGGATAAAGTGACCTGTATCTCAGTGTACCAGATACCCAGTAGGTACACATAAAGTGTTTCAGGTTGGTAAATACTATGCTGAAAATGTCTATACCTTTCCATGGCTTCCTTGAGGCTTTCACAGTGGTCATTGTTAAGCATGGTAAACATTTAATTGGAAAGCAGACAAGAAGTGCCTTCAAACAACAGGAGGTCTGTTGTCTGTAAGTGATGCTTTTTTCTGCATGACTATATTTTGTTCATGTCCTAGCAGAGTAGGATCAAATAATGCTGGAATTCTATGAAAGAACCTGAGCTCATTTTCAGCTGCATAGCTTGAAAGCAAGGTAAGAAATATATATAATGCCAGGACACTGAGCATTTCTCAGGCCAAGTTCATTCTGAATAATCATTTCCTCTTAAAGTTGTTTTAGCACTTATAAAACTTTTGAGGCTTGTTTTTTGGTTGCTTTAAAGAGTGGAAGCCTTACTAATTTTGTCTTCTTGTATTTTCTACTTAGTAATAGCCAGGTCTTTTCCTGGAGATAACCATGGCTCATTTTGTCTGTGTATGTGTGCAGGCACAATTCTTTCAGGAGGCACTTGCCAAGGCAGATGCAAGTGTCCAGTGTTGATTTTAACATGGGGACAGATCCAATTTTACAAAGGGGAGAGACAACAACCAGCATTGGGAGAATAAAACCAGAACTCTACAAACAGAAGTCTGTGGATTCCGATGGGCAACAAGAAGATGTGAAAACATGTGGAAAACTTAATTTCACTCTCCGGTATGATTATGAGAACGAACTTTTGGCTGTCACAATTGTCAAAGCCTTAGATCTGCCTGCTAAAGACTTCACAGGAACATCTGACCCCTACGTTAAGATTTATCTGCTTCCAGATAGGAAAAAGAAGTTTCAGACACGAGTTCACAGAAAGACATTAAATCCTGTCTTTGATGAAACCTTTCAGTTTCCTGTAGCCTATGATCAACTCAGCAACAGAAAATTGCATTTCAGTGTTTATGATTTTGACAGATTTTCTAGACATGACATGATTGGGGAAGTAATTCTTGATAACCTTTTTGAAGTCTCAGATCTCTCCAGGGAAGCCAATGTATGGAAAGACATCCACTGTGCAACCACCGTAAGTAATGTGTTCCAAACCTATTAATGTGATATTTTCATTTCCGTTTTGTAGTTCATGGCAGAGCATCCTGCTTATCAGCAGATGCTAGAAGGAATAAATAAATATATGAATAACTAAACTCTTGTCAATATTTCCCTTTAAGCATAGAGAAAAAGATGCTTAGGAAGCTATAAAATTTAATTACTGAAATAATCTTCTGGGAACATATCGTCATTCTTATAGCTCACAGTGCAAATGTAAATTAGATTTATCAATTAAATAATATGTCACAAAAAAATCACAGTTCAAGTATAACTATTAATATTTTTTTGGTAGGAAAATACCTTGTCCTTCCAAGTGATCATCTGTTAAGAAACAGAACCCATTCTCCTCTTTTTAGCAGATTTTCAATACTTGTGAAACTTGTGAGACAAGAGAGGCTAAAAATGCTTGAAATTCTTTGCTTGCTGCCCTTAGCTTAGAGTCCCCCAGTAGATGTGCCTCTGTTGCTGTTGGTTACTAGCAAAACTCAAGAGACACAAGCAAGGAGAGTTAGGAAATATGAATTATTTGTTGTTTATTTTTACAAGCAAGAGAAGAAGGCCCGCACAATTCACGCATAGAATTGGTGAGAAACTATCATCAGAAAACTCACCAGTCCCCAACCATTATCAACTTAAAAATCTTCCCTGGTTAGAATTTGAGAAGAAATGGCAAAACACTGTTTTTAGATGGTTTGGTTGTTTTGATGAATTGGTTGGTATTTTCAACTAAAATGCTATTTTTATAGAAATTTTCCCCTCCACTGCTCTGTGGAGATAACCAAAATAGTCTGTCATCCTGCTTTTTAAGAAATATTGCATCAGAGGCAGAATCTTCACACCATTTCTTCAGTAGAGCCAGAGACTTCCCATATCTCTTCTCTTAAATATTCTCATGCTGTGCATACCTGGATGGTGGAATCTAGGTGTGCATGACTAAGAGGACAAGAAGGACTTGGATTTGCTCACTAGTTTGAGCATGAGTGACATATTTCCTGAGAAAGGAGAAGACCAGACAGCAGAACATAATGAGGACAATTTTCAGTAGTGAATTCAGGAAAATAATTATTTATTTCAACTATGAGGTTTACCAAATTGCTGTGAACAGTCTCTGGCACAGCTCCAGAAAAACACATCTCTGTATGCTTTGTTTGATCAAACTCAGATTTCAACTTAAGGATGATGTTCTCAATCTTTAAGTTAAATCTGTGTTTAAGGCCTTGAGATAATATAGTACTAATATTTTTATATTTGTATATATATATACTTATATGCATATATATTTCTTCTAGTGTTGGTATTATCTCTAATACTTTAGTAATAATTTATGTGCTTACTGTTTTTTTGCAACAGACGAGAGTGTCTTTAGCTTACAATTAGATTTCAGTAATTTAGAATCCCTGGACTGTCCCATCATTTTAGGCAGATTGAAATGGCATAGCAGATGGTGCTGTTGAGAGAGAGATATACTATAGAGAGACTAATATACATCTGGAAGAAAAAGTCTGCTAATCTTGGCACTGTATTCTAATCAAAGTTTCTTCTTCACTAAGAGTTAGTACACACAGTTGCAGTGCTTAGTTTGTTCTGCCCATTTTAATCTGTATGAAGTTTACAATAAACCATCTAGCATTTGGTTTTCAGCCTTTCTGCCACTGTAGCTTATAGTATTCCAAGTGCATAAATTTTCCCTACATCATTAACAGTAAACACATGCACACAAAGTATTTTCAAGCATTCAGTGACTGTACGCACTTTCACACGCTTCACCTAATTCTCAGCAAATTATGTAATAAACTGGTGTAATTGTTTTTTGTTTTTTTGTTTTTTGTTTTTTTTTTTTAATCCTGTCAAAATGGAGCCCTACTATAAGGTGTCCTGTTACTATATGTGCAATGTGCTGCCTTGTGTTTTACTTCTGCTGTTTCATGTAGGTTAAAATTCGGTTAGTAATAAAGGTTGCTAATTCTGACATTTCAGAAACTGTAAGATGAGGGAGCCAATCCTGCACAGCAAGAAACAGCATGTAAGATACTAGTCAGTGGGGAATTACAGTACTGCGTACCAGATCTAAAGTTTCCCAGAGTCACTAACTAGCTATTAGATAACTAACGCTTGCCAGAGTCAATGGAACTTGGATCAATCCTCGAAAAACATGATCTGGATGGTTTTGCAATAAGTAAAAAATAACTATATCCAAGGCAGGCATATTTTGATTTTCATAAAAAACTTGTAATTTGAAAGAAAAAGAAAAAAAGAAAACTGGGGTTCTCAACAGGAAAGCACTTTCACTGTAAGGAGGAATCAAGACACCCACATACAAATATATTTCCCTCATGTTTTTTCCTTCCTCACCTTTGCTCTGTTTTGTTGTATGTTGTATGAAGTTTGCAGATTTACTGTTCAGATATGCTTTCTGCACCAGTGGTTTGCTCATACTTTTGCTAAATGATAAGTAGTAGAAAATGGTAGAAGTGGTGGATCAAATAATTGGTCCAAAACTTTAAAAAGTACAGCAGAAGTGGCTTCTCTTCAGCTTTTTGTCTTCTGCATCTCTTCCATAGTCCAGGATTTTCTCTTCAGAAGATATAATGAACTTAAAAACATTCTTATTGTCTACTTGGAAAAAGCTCATTTTTATGACACAATCTAGGAGTTGAAGATCCACTAGACAGAATTACCAGAGAAATGAACTACAAAATTTTACTGTGAAGGAAGTTGCTGCGGCAGATCAGGAGATTCTCCACTGTGTAAAGGCTGTCAGGCAGACATCTTTAGAGGCTTTGCTCGCACATCTATAAGGAGTTTTTGTTTGGTAGAGGAAACACACAACCAGGGGAAGGTGAGTCTGAGTGGATGCATTGAATCCTTTTGGCCGTAAAACCAATGACTGTGTGGTAAACCACAATTTGAATCCTTATTTTTTTTCCTCTCACAATAGTTATTTGAAATGACTTAATGAAGTGCAGGATTGGTACCTCACATACTCAGTTTTATAGTTTTCAACCGTTGATATTTATTCATCTTTTGTATTTGTATTTTGTTCCTTTAATTTTTCATTCATATCATTGTTTCTCTGTTATGTGTTCTGTTGGAAACCTGCAGCTATTGTATAATATGTAGCATGTACCTGTTGTAAGTGCTAAAGCATTTTCATTTTTAATGTTAAATTACCAAAATAAATTTGGTGTAAAATTGGCTGTGGAAAAGAAGTATTCTAGATATCTGATGATATTAATACCCCCCCAGTTTTGCTTCAACATGGGTGGTTGAACTTTCAATAAATAATCCATTATTTACTTGGTTCGTTTGATTGA
Source organism: Centrocercus urophasianus (assembly GCF_019232065.1). Taxonomy (NCBI): domain Eukaryota; kingdom Metazoa; phylum Chordata; class Aves; order Galliformes; family Phasianidae; genus Centrocercus; species Centrocercus urophasianus. The sequence continues at coordinate 8,799,522 of NW_024885344.1, forward strand.
TTGAATTAAAAGACAAACCAGAGGCAGCTTTGGACCACCTGCAAAGGTTGTGCAGTATACTGGTATACTGTAGTTCTTAGTGCACTGTAGGAAATTATTTCATAGCATCCAAGGCAAACAATATCACATGAACTGTTTTGTCAACATATCTATCTTCTTTTTTTGTAAAGTGCTTGCAAGCTTTGCATATATTTCTGAAGTTTGTTATTACCTATATACTGTACATTTTTGTTTGTTTTTTTTTTTTTCTTAAATCAACAGAAAAAGAAAATTTGAATTGCTAACAAGAATTTAAGTGCCAGTACTTAGTATCATTAAAACATTTAGGCAAAAAGGACACTTCTTGAAATGATCTAATATTTTCTGGATGTGAAAGTTCATCAACTTCTGATTCTTATTTGAAAATTGATGGACTGCTTTGGAAACATCTGCCTCTCATGTCATTGCCCAAAATATTGGTGGAAAGTAAATCAAACACAATTGAAGCCCATTTACCCAGGGCTATTGCAGCTTTCCTTAGTTTTCCCTGTAGTTTACAATTTTATAAGTGGATAAAAGTAGCATACTGGACTGAGTAATGCAATAGTGGTACAAAACTAATAACAATTTCTCTTATGTAGTCAAACCTTGAGGCCACATTATTTGGATTATCTTATTTATTGACATTCAAAGAGCGGAACTATCAAGAGCTGTTTTATTACTGGCAATGTAGGGGACTATGCCATGCAATTAGCCATCCTCATCAGAATGGTTTTACCTTACCATTTCAGGAAATGTCCACAAAAGCTGTGAAATAATGTTGAATGCATGTGAAAGAGTAAAGTCTTGTAAGCACAGAAACATTTTTTACTTCTGTAATAGTAACAGTGCCTTTATAGCCAAGAATAGCTGGCATTTGCCATTTCCAATCTATCCTGATAATATAAAAGATCCATATGATTACCTACTGCTCTACTAATGAGAGAATACTCTGGTCAGTCTTTATAGGAAAAGTGCTTAGGTTTTTTATTTAGGTTTGGGACTGCTTTCAGCCCAGTTCATAGCCAGAAAAGACAATTGAGAAAGAATGGGTTTCTTACTAGCCCCTGAAAGCAGCTTCAGTTGTTGAATATTTCTTTTCATTTGAAACAACAGATCATTTGAATATTCTAAAAGCTAACTACTACTTTTGATCTACTTTAAATGTAAGAGATATTAGATGAATGAAGAGGGTGGTTTACCCTGAGGAAACTAATATTTCTGCATCCAGGTGGTAGCTGGGCTTCAAGTGACCTCTGAATTTCTTGCTACTGATTTTCTCTTAGCAATGAATTCATTGCTCCTTCAGATGAATATATCTGAAGTTACTTAGTTACTGTTCCATTCACCTGCCAGTGGACACCACGTTTAGATCGCACAGGTATCTCTGTTCCTAGGTGTTCTGAGCTTCCTTGCTGGTGAGAAGGATGAAACTACCCCCTACATGCATAAGGTAGATATTTAGGTACAGAAGGATTGACAAAACTAGCACCCAGGAGGCTTCCTGGTCTCCTGTTGGGAGCATGCAGCCTGCAAGATCCTAACTGCTGTCTCAGGGAGTCCTCCTTCTGTGATCAGAATCACAATGAGAAACTACTCCTACCCAGAGCAATCAGGACATCGGTCTAAAACAAACATTAGGCCTCCTGAAGAGGAAGACACAGTCATTATGAAGCAACAGACCCCAATGTCTCTATACCATCTTCTACAGAGGCAAGAACAAACACAAATCTCATTGATTCATTTTCCAGGAGACCCACTCAATCAATAAGTGGTGCTGGGAAGAAGAAAAAGAGCTGAATTTTGTATCCAAAGAATAACAGAAGAGGGAAGTAAATATTAGCCATGAGGACAAGATTTCCAAAGTGAAATCCCATTGAGAGATGGTAGAATTAGCTGTCCTATGCAGACGTCATGCAATTTTGACAATGTCTGTGCTGGCATAAATAGCATCAAATTCAAAATGTAAAAATGAGAAAACAGTATTCAAAAAGTCCAAAGGTCTAATTTCTGCCACTGCTTGATTATTATTATTAATAATAATTATTATTATTATTACATACTGTACATAAAGATAGTTTTCAATATGTCTGAACAGCTAAGAATTCAGAAATGTGTCTGAATAATTTCTATGATAACTAGAAAGTGATTACTACTTAGTACAGGCACTTACTCAACATACTGCAGGGAAATGGAAAGAGAAAATGTGTAAATCATTTCTTTAGGTGTAAAATAAATTAATGCCAATCTAAGAATTTTCTCTTGTAATCAACTCTTGTAATCATTAAAACATCATTTAAATTAGAACTATTGGGAAAGTAGTCCTCAATAGTAACATAGAGATTAAAAATTAAAATTATTAATTATTGAAAATTATGACCATGAAATTAACATGGATGGTTCATAGGAAATTCAATTTCTAAAGCAGTATTCATTTTGCAAATCACTGCTATTTTAACAACAGAAGTAAAAGACACACTAGTACCAATACAAGTATATGCAATTTTGAGTTCTAGTAACATTTAGATTGTTCTTTGTAATAATCTATATTGAGTTGCTGTTAAGATTTTATTTGAATTGCAAAACTTGAAAAAGAAAAGGCAAGGAACAAGCACAGCAGGACACTATGTAGATTCTCTCATTGGCAACATAACTGGTAAATAATTTTTCTCATTCAGTTTAGGATATGGTGGCAATCTGTGAAAGGAAACCACTCTGAACATGATATCATCTCCTCCTAACTTTCTCACTGTATTTTTAGGTATTCTTAGCTAAATGTTATCTCTGATTAAATTTAATGTCAAGACTGGACAAATTAATCAGAATGATTAATTTTGGTTAGACTCGATGATCTTTAAAGTCTTTTCCAACCTGAGCTATTCTACGATTCTATGAGCAACAGCAGAATTTTGTCCAGCAACAACTAAAAAACTTGATTGGGCTAATTTGTGCTCCTCTGCAAAGGTTTCAAACTTCTCTTTACAATGCTCTACTCTTTATATGACATAACTGGGGAGCATTTCTGTAGAAATGCTTGCATAGAACTAAGTGTGAAGATGTGAGTACTGCTCTCTGGTGGGTCTGATGACAAAGTAATAGAATAAGAATGATTTTTTGTCCAACTTTGCCAACCTCTGGGCTGATATCCCAAGCAGACATAGAACAATGAATGTGTACAGATACTTGGTAACTGGTTAGCATATCCACTATGGGGTGGTTGCTTTTGTAGGATGATAATTATGGTATTCAAAAAAGAATTTACATTCTGTATCTAAAAAATCAAATTAATCTGTGTAGCTAACAGACATACTTATAGTCTGTTTCCTCTGTTTTGTTCTAGCACTGCTGTAACAGAAAATGGATTGAATAGATAGATTGGGAGCCATAAGAATAACTGAAACTGGTGTAGTGCTTACCACCGTTCCAGTTCCTTAGTTGTCTATTATGTCTTCCATACACAAAAGGAAAATAAATGGGGAAGAAAAAAAAAAAAGAAAAAAAAAGATATACAGTACCATCAAATGCTTCTTTCTGTATTAGTGCAGCTGTGCTTGATGCTGGTAGTTTTTATTCTTTGCTTATTGGGTTTTGTACCTCTTACTGTAATTTGATGGGGCGGATAATGATTACAAGAATCTGCATAACTGCTGTTAATTAAAATCTGAGTATAGTTTAAAAAGAAAAAAATATCAAAATGGGCCAAGAAAAGAGAGAAAATGTCATGAGAGTTACATAGGTACTGCCATAACAAAAGTTATAGGAGAATATGTGGTACATGTAAAGCAGTCTGAAGGATAGTTCAGATTTGCATGAGATGTTGCTGCTGGTTCCAGGCCTGTGTGCTCTGAATCATGGTTTTTTGAAGTGGATTGCAGTGCAGATGTAGTTAATGATGTTGTCTGTACCTCAGCTTTCGTAGATTTACTCAAACTAAAGGGTTCCTGTCAAATGAATTGTGTGAACTTAATTACCTAGTGTATTATACAGTGAGAGGAATACAAATTTTCTAGAGCAATGGGATTCTGAAGTAATTTAAATCCTATTTTTATATCTCAATTAAAAGAAATAATACTTAAGTACCCAAGGTGTTCAAAAATGTTACTCATGATAGTCAGTTTGATAGACAAAGGCTTTCAGAAGAAGTTTATATGTTGACTTACTTTGTTCATTACCTATGTCTGAACTTGTGTATTCATCTCCAAATTCATGGCCCTCTAGCACACAAGTTATGAAAAACAAAATAAAATGTGTGATATCCCAGCCATTTCATGTGGTGCCCAATCTCTGATGCTTATGTATATATATGTAATTTTATTCTTAACCTTTCAAAAGAAAATTTAAAAGTTCAAGATTCTTGGGCTTCACCCTGAGTTCCAAAGAATATGTATTTTAGTTATATTACTTTTAACATCTTAGTTTTCAGTTGCCTGATAGTTTCTAGAGGTCTTAACATAACTTTTACAGTTATAACCATAAAATATAACCATAAGAATTCACACAAGTGTGAAGAAAGACTACCAGTCTTAACAGATATTCAGAACAGAAATTTAGTAAAAATATTAGGAATTTCAATTCCTTGCTAATCAAAAAGACACCACAATAGATTAATAAGTAAATAAATAAGTAAATGTGCAAATGCTGCAACTAGTATCAAATCAAAAGGAGAAAAGCATCAGAATTGTTTCAAAGGATTCTGAAAGGATTTGTATTTGACCTCAGAGGACCATGGGAACTCCTAACCGCTGGTAATAGTCTATCACAGCTGGTTCTCTTTACCAGGATAGTTACGTGGTGTCTGCAGATCAGTGCAGTGTAGCTACTGATTTTATTTCTAGCTTTCTGATCTTATGACAATATGCCGATAAATGTCTTTGACATAGACAAGGGTGATTATCTGAAATAGTATGTGTTCTATCTTACCGCAGAATTTACCTATTTTCATAGCACAGATAGTAGCATGAGTATTATTCTGCCATATGAAAATCAGATATTTCAGGGTGAAGTGAGCCACCTTTTCCCCAGATATAGATCATAGGTCTCAAGGGATGCCTGAATAAAGAGTGGAATAGTAGAGAGCCTTTTCCCTGGGAAAAGCTTATCCCTTATTACCTCAAACTGAAGAGTATAACAGAGCTCTGGTAACTTCAATACACCCCTTTTCATGGCCTGACGTGTGGGCTGAAAACCTCACCCTCATTCATTATCCAGGCATTATGTTGCATTAGGCATGTTGCTTATCATTTTGTGGTCAAAAACACTATGTTTGATTGCAGGAAATTTTACAAGTTCTTTTCTGAGATAACATATGTATTCAGTACACAAGGTTTAGAAAGGAAAGAAAAAGGGCTGAGCATTAGTATCAAGTCGTTGTCATTTTGTTCAGCACTGATGGTTTTCGTGAGTCTTAGATTAATAGATAGATTAATAGATCAATCACCATTAATAGATTAACCGCCACATGGAGCTTTGCAAGTGTTTTAAGCTGTGCATTTTTAAAAAACACTTAAGTTACGGTAAATAGTCCTGTATGAACTGTTGTTTATCATTTAATCTCACTCAAATTTCTGAGTGTATACAATTTATCTTCAGAATGTAATAATAGAAGATTCAAGTACATTCTCCCGTCTTGGAAAAAAATTATTTTCTCCCTATTCACCTACACAAATCAACTCTCTGGAGGAAGAATTTATGACCTCTTAGTCTTTTTCATGATCTTCTCACTGTGCTCCATGACCGAACCCATCCTCGTCACCTCCCTCAACTCAGGCTTCACACTTTGAATAGCTGAATGTGAGGGCAGTGCATTTTCTTTTCAAAGAAAAGGATGAGATGTCTTTCACATACGTATATGAGGACCAGTGATCAGTCTGAATTCAGAAAGTAATGGTAGCAACAGAAGCTGTGTTTAAAACACGGATTCCACACATGACAAACCTGTTAAGTATAACACAGGGCAACTATCACTTTAATAAATAATTGAAAAGGATTACACTTCATTTGTTCAAGTTTTTTTGCAATTAAAAAAAGTGAATTTGTTCACTATCTGTGTGGGTATTCTGTGGTACAAAATTGTGCAGTCTGTGTGGCTAAGTAAGAAACTGGACAAAGGTGGGTACAAAATGACTCTATTATGTAGACTGGATGAGCTAAATAATTTTGAAATCCTGAGAAACCCTGACAAGCATGAAATATACCCATGGAGAATGCATGGGTACACATGCACAGCACTCTTAATACTTAGAACAGAATCACAGCAAAATGACTGAACTTGTGAACTGACCAACCTACACAAAAGTCAATCTTTTATTAACAATGCAACAGAGATTTTAAAGCTATTTTAAAATTACATTCTTCTATCTAGAGTTCACAGTGCAGGACAAAAAAGAATGAAAACTACCTATGCATGTGATTAAGTCCATCTTTATTCAAGAAAGATTTGAAGTATCTATTTCAGGTTTAAGCATTAACCCAAGGGAAGCTAGTAAGACTTCATATATATAGCTGAACAATGTGAAAAATCCTCACTCTGACTCACAGCTATAAGCAACATGTTTGTCATCTACCCAGCAGCAATTATTTCACCATGCATCATTTAAAAATATATCATGCTCACCTTCTGATGTTAGATCAGCTGCAACATAAATCCAGCTCAACTCAAATTTGTAATCTCAGGGTAGTTGCTGGTCTGACAGATAAAATACTAAAGCTGTGAATTAAAAATAAGCATTTTAGTGAAGTTAAAAATAATTCTTCAAGATCATACGAGCATGCTTGAGAATTGCTGCCCTACTGAGCTGACAGCCTTACAAGATCTTTACAAGCTATTATTTAAAAATCCTGACTTGTTCTTAGCGTGCTGTAGTAGGGTTAATTATGTTTGCTTGTTTGAGGAGGAGGAGTAGGAAGTTATTTACTATCTTAAAAGAACAGGAATAATTCAGAATATAACTAATATCTGAAGAGCTAAACTTGCATGATATTAGGAAATTATATGTTCTTGTGTATAATTAAGAAAAAAAAAATTAAAAAAACTCTCTTCCTTAGATCCCATTCATCAAATGTTGTTGTATCTGAACTATATAGCATTTTTTTTTAATTTACAACACATTGTCACAGCATAGATACTATTTCTCCATGAGTATCATCAAGATCCTTTCTTTTCTATCTGTCCTAGTGTAAGATCCTCCTGGAAGTTGTCCTTGAGGCAGGAAAGTTTGAGGTGCTACTCCTTTGCTTTATCTTCTTCTGAAACAAAGTCATCCACTGAACAGAGTAAAATCAATAAGGCTAGTAATATTTAGAAGCACATTCATTTTTTTGAAGCTCTCAGACAGGATGAACCTTTCAGATACCTATATATGTGAATGAATAAAACTGCTGCATTCATTTCAGTGGCTAAAATGCAAGGAAATCTAAGTGATCTAAATATCCCACTTGATTTCTTTATACTGGGTATAATGCAATCTGAGTTTTTTCCAAAAGAAAAGTGTGAAATTCTACATTCAGCAGCTTTTCTAACTGTGAATTCAACATGAATGCCAGGAATTCCAGAAAAAATTGGCTATGCTTTTGATTTAAATTCTCCATTTAGTAACTCTAGATCCTGTCATTGAAATATTATCCTATTGGTACTCTTTCTGTATGCTCCAAATATTCTTGTTTTCTGGTTCTCTTCATTCATATCAAAAGATGTTTCTTTTCATGGTAAAAATATTTCTGAATTTCAGCATGGTATGAACTGAATTGTTGGCAGTGTGATTAGATTTCTAATAATTGCTTTTCTCTTCCAGGAAAGCATAGATTTGGGTGAGATCATGTTTTCCCTTTGTTATTTGCCTACTGCGGGGAGAATGACATTAACAGTCATCAAATGCAGAAATCTCAAAGCAATGGATATAACTGGTGCATCAGGTGAATCTACTTCTTTTTTAAGCAGCATAGCAGAGCTTACTCAGAAAAGAGACAAAAACAACCTCTTCTTTTACTGCATGTTTAGCATGGCTCTGAATGGAAGTAGCATCAGAATGAGCGTAGCACCTATGTATGTCACACTGAGAGTACAGCCTCCTATTTATTTCCATGGAAACTACAATAGCTACGAAGATCACAATAACACTATTTGATAGAGCAAATTCTCAGTTACAAAACGCTATTTTTCAATATAGTCTCCACCATTAGCTCATTTGTCAACAATGAAAAAGAGCCTCCATTCCATGCTTATAAATATCTGCACCAGCAGAAGTCACCCACAGTTTCATAGCTGCTGTAACAGCATCACTGCTGAAATGCACCTCCTACTTCCTCACTGTTCTCACATCTGATGTTTGGTCTTCGTAAATGTTCAGCAAGTACTGATGTATTTCAATGGGTGTGGTTTTTTTCTGCATGGAATTCACAATAAAGCACCGTTGTTTCTTACACACTTCCGTGTCAGATGCCATTTTGCCAGCCTTCCTCTCTGCTGCTATCTGTTGCACAGCAACAAAATGCAGTAGGATATTGTCAGGAAGGTTCAATCTCTGCTGCCATACCACCAACGTCTGTCTCTGACGTCAAGGCCCAACATAATAAAATAGGAGAAATTACTTTTGGGGCAGCCTTCATATCTGCTATCTTTGGTGTGGTGTTTGGCACATCCATTCAGAAAGTTTATACCTTTCCATCGCATTGACAGCGCATTGGAAGCATGGATTCCCAAGGTCACCTAAAGATATTGCATTTTATGTCTTATAAGTATGACATACCTACAGAAATATTGTATATATGCTACATGTATGAATGGCTTTGACTCCAAGTACACACAACTTATTGTCTGTTACTTAGATCCATATGTCAAAGTGTCACTGATGTGTGAGGGTCGAAGACTGAAAAAGCGGAAAACAACCACAAAGAAGAATACACTCAATCCCGTTTATAACGAGGCCATCATCTTTGATATCCCTCCAGAGAATGTGGACCAGGTCAGCCTCTCAATTGCAGTGATGGATTACGATCGGTAAGCAATGTTTTCTCTCCAAACATTAATCTTCAGTTAGACATTATCTGATCATTGCAAGCAACTGATTTCCACCTCCCTGAACTTTCGAGTAAGTCAGTGTCACAAAAAATAATTTGTGCCTTTCCTGAAGAGGTTTTAAGCTTCCACTACTTTTAGAACTCAGTCCATGATGTCTGTGGTAAGGAAGAAGCTTGGATAGAACTCCTTGCCTGCCTCTAGCAGTGACATGCATTTTTGTCCCTGTCTAGATGCTATACAATGTAAAAGTTTGTCAGTTGTGGCTCCTGGTTTAAAAGACACTTGTGCCTCCAGTTTCTATTTAAATGCCAGGTATCTAAAATCAATGGAAGTTTAGATGCCTAAGAAAGAGTTAGGTACCTAATTGCCTCATTGAATTAAGCCACAATTAATTATTTGGATGAATCCTTCAGTTCATCCCTCACTGATTACATATCTTAGCTTCAACTAATCTGTATCCTTACTGAGAATTGAGGAGACTCCTACTCAAATATTGCAAAGTAAACTAGACTGTGACTGACAGTACTGTGTCTGATCCAAGTCTGCTTCCTTCCAGGGCTATTAATAATGAGCTCTTGAGATTGCAGGGCAAATAAACAGTGAAAGTCCAGTTTACTTGTACAAAACGTCAGATTATCTTTGCTCACCATCAGATTTGATTCTGCTTCTATAAATTCTGTTAGGAAGAGGTTCAGATGTGAAAGGGACACTGCAACACCACTGGGGGGAGAAATGTAGAGCAACTTGTGCTCCTCCAGTATTCTCCATCTGCTCCCTTCAAAACGTTGACTAAATGGAAAGTAGGAAATGTTAGTCTCAGGTACTTGTAGGGAGGTAAGGAAAAGGACTTTCTGGGTTCCCTCAGCAAGTCTATGACACTGCTGGGAATTCTGAAATACTAAGGTAAACCTTTCACTGCTATAACACCTTGTCTTTCACATTTTTAGCAGAAATTCCAATGATATTAATTAGATCTAGGATTTGTAGTGTGAATTACATCTGAAACATCTGGAGCAAGAATTTATCCTCTGGCATCTTCCATCACCTTCCTGTACAATAAAACTTGAGCATGCTCTCCTTGAGTGTTTTGGTCTGTAAAATTGTAATGGCAAAGGTTAAGTCTTCATCACTGTTTTTATAGCTCCTAGAAATAGTCTGGGAGTGGCTGAAGGTTTTGGATGGTATTACAGAATTTCTTATTGCCACAAATCCACTAAAACTAATATCTGTAATAAATACCAGGAAAATCTTGGACATATATTCTATGTTGCATGAAACTAGTAACCTGAATTATACATCAAATGTTATTAAAACTGCATTCAAAAATAATTATCTTTCTTTACAATTCTCAGCGTAGGGCACAATGAGGTCATTGGAGTATGCCGGACAGGAATAGATGCTGAAGGGCTTGGAAGAGATCACTGGAACGAAATGTTGGCTTACCCACGTAAACCAATAACTCACTGGCATCCTTTGGTAGAGGTAAGAAGTAGCACAATTTTCTCCTCCGAGTGTATTGCATGTTTAGGGTTATTTTCTCTCTCCCATTTATGTGCTTCTATGAATCATGAAGATCAGCACATCATTGTTGTATCACACTGCTATAATACCCTCTGCACAACCTATGTCTGGTTGCTTAGGTTTATTGCTTATTATATCTGCCATTTCAAACATTTTCATGAGGATACCGCATGTTACAGCACTGTAACATTAAAACCTTTAAAATTCCTTAGATTTTGATCTTACATCTGCAAATTGTTTTTCTTGCAGTTACCTGGCCGAGCAACCAGTTTTGATAGCCAGGGATCTTGTTCATCACCAAAACCACCACTTACACCCTAGGGAACAAGAGCGGATTCATCAGGTTCAGTATCCAGTGCTCCCATGTAACTCACATCTACATAAACAGGTTTGGATTCCACAGATGAACTGCATCCATATTTTTGTATTAAAATGCATTTTTTCCTATTCTAAGTCCTATATTACAGTTTATAATAATTTCTTACCTTGTGAATGAAGTTGACTTGAGCCAAATATAATCCTTTCTCAAAAAATTCACTCACCTGTTTTCTCTCTGGTACATACCCAGTATCAGATCCAATATATTTGAATAGATATAGAAATCAAAAAGAACACTCCCTAAAGCAATTCAAAACCACTACAGATTTGGATGCTTAATTCTTCTGAGAAAGAGCAAATAGTCATATAGGGCTCTTGTAAATCTCATCTAAATTGAACTAAATTTTATATGGCTTCTCAAGATAACACTTCAAGCTGAACACTGCATGAAAAGAAAGAAATAAAGAAAGAAAGGAAGTGAGAGAGAAATAGAGAAGGAGATAGAAACAAAGAAATAATAAGGAGCAGAAGAAGAAGAAGAAGCAGAAGAAGAAGAAAAAGAAGAAAAAGAGGAAAAAGAAAAAGGAAAAGGAAAAGGAAAAGGAAAAGGAAAAGAAAAAGGAAAAGAAAAAGAAAAAGAAAAAGAAAAAGAAAACAGCAGTAATAACTGTCACATTTTGACTATTTGAAGTTCTTTCTTTCAACAAGGTGGAAACACTGATCAAATATCCTCTGAAGCCACATTGGCTGAGTAGGACCTTACAGGCTTCACTGGGTCTTAGTTCAGCCTTTATGGAAGAGGTCCCGTGACTGGATCTATGCAGTTATAATATTCCAGCAATCAGGATGCCTGCTGCACCTACAGGAACTCATTAAACTGTCTGGCATAGCTACCATGTGCACCGAGGCCAGCAGCTGTATTTGATAGCAGTTTTTCTTCAGTGTCACTAGCTCTGCGTGACACTGAACAACAGATGTGGGTGTGTCATTATGGACTGTAAATGTGTCTATGTGGACTTCTGTGGGGGTCGCTGTAGCGCCACAGAAATGGAAGGGTCTCCCAAGCCAATGTATCTGGCACTTCAGTAGAGCCTGTTTGCTGTGTGCATTTTGCATCCCATATTCAGTCTTTAATCAGGCCAAACTGTAGGTGTGAATATATGCTCGGATGTAACATAAACTACTTTATGAATTTTAGGCATTCAAAAACATAAACAAAAGCTGTGGTTACAAAAAAACTTCTTTATGTTTCTTGATTTAGTATGACAGTGTGAGACTTGTTTGACGTACTTTTAACTGAATACATAGCTCGTGTCTCTGGTCCCTCACTTGTTACCTCAAATTAGATGTCCAAAATGAATTTGAGTTGTGCTTTGTATAAATATGTGGAAAAAGTAATTGAAATGTAATAATTTCATAAACAATGCAATTCATTTATTGGAATACACATGGAAAGAAACTACAAGAAGTCATCAGCTGAGTGAGCTGATATAAAAACTTGAAGAGAACTGAATATTAATTTCTAGATTTAACTTTTTTTAACATTCTAACTTCAGTCTACTTATTTATTTATTTATTTATTTATTTGCTTATTTATTATTAAGAGCATAGAAACGACTGCTTGGTTGGACCTTAGATTTTGAAAGCTGAACTGCAACTAGAAAAATGTTGGAGTAGTGATTTTTTCTTTGTAAGATTTAGAGATACATGTGAGGATAGTATTTTTGCAAATCAGCATTTTTATGGAACTGTCATACATGAGAAAAATGAAAGATTTTTTTATGAGAATGGAAAAATTTGTTGAAATTAATCTGATTAAGAAGGGAGCAGGGTCTTTGGAGCAAAGAACACCTTGGCGTTGGTTAGTTTGGCCTGATTGACACAAAATGAATTAATAAAGATCCGGCTACCTCCATTCCTTTAACTGATCCCTATAACAGTCAGTTATGCCTTGAAACATTTTGACTGCTCTGGAGATGCTGAGAAGGGTGTTCTTAACATTTTAGATTTATTTTTTTAAGGCAACAAAAAGGAGTAATTCAAAATGATTTCATACACGTAAAAAAGAAAGCCAAATAAACAAATAGAGCTTTCAGGTATTCCTTATTTATTATTAAAAGCACTGACAATAATGGCTCCAACTGAAGTTTTTTCAAAGTTTCAAACATCTGTTCAAAGTTGCTATCCATGTCCTCTAGAGAGAAATGCATTTCCCAGGGAGGGTTGGTTGCTAAATACTGATCCTTCCTGTTCAAGGTTGTATTTTCATCACCATACATACAGAGCTACCTTGCAGAATTTCATTTCTCTATTCTCTCTAGATGTCTAATATTTAAAATACAAGATTTATGGCCTAGATCATTTTCCCAGTGGTTTTGTGATGCTGATATAGATACGTAGATATGTATATGGAGATTGAAAAGCTATTTTGTGTATACATTTATCTTAATACAAATTATATCAGCTGTGGCCTTTGTGGCCTAGAAAATACTTTTTGTAATGTGGTACTGTAACAGTTGACTGAACATTCTTTGCACTTTTTTGCACCTAATATCCAAAAAGCTAACAATTTCACAATGAAATGTAGCATAAGTGTTCAGCAGTGAGCAACATCTTAAGTATTTCATTGTTATCTATGAGTATCCTGTATGTTTCATCCTAAGTAGTTAGATATTTCAATTTTCATTTCCTTAAATTTAAATTATTGTCAAACACCAAAGGAGTAATTGCCCATTTTTTTCCCTGTTCTTTTTTGTTTGTTTGTTTGCTTGCTTTTGGGTGCTTGTTTTTGGTTTTTTTTTTTGGGGGCGGGCGGGCGGGGGGAATGGGGTGGTTCAGAGAGTTTTTTATTGTTTTGTTGTTGTTGTGTTATTGTTTTGTTTTCTAATGGCTAATAACAATGTTGTATGACTACTGTGTCTATACTAGATTTATGGATGCTCTGCATCTATGAAAAATCAGGTTGCAAAATTATCAAAATATCTAATTTCAAAAATGATCCCCTGATTAATTAGTCGCTCGTCTGTGATAAATATAAATAGTGCAAAATATTATAACTTTACTTTTTTTTTTTTTACTGCTTTCTTAGTTATCTTAAGGTAGAGTATATATATAGCAGAACCAGCCCGTTGGCTTTAGAGCCCAGTGCACAAGTTATTCTGTGAGTGCACTCATAGAAGTATCCTCTTAATAGAAGCTTAGAACAGTTAGTCAATTAATATATTGCCTTATCTAACTCTTTATTAGGAGATATAAAAGGGTTTAGTTTGCAAAAGTGTTGTAAACTTCCTACTCCTGTACTGAATATACATTTTTTACTTCTTCACATTTCTGCTATATCACAAACATTGGTCTGATTTAAGAGAAATCAAATTCAGCAAATGGTTGGTGTAAAATATATAGTAGTAATTTTAAAAGAGTTTGAAAAACTCATAATCCTGAGGCTAACTCAAAAGCCTGCGATATTTTTATCAATATGTTTTACTGGAAACAGTAACTGTAGTTAATAAGAATTGTATTTTGCTCTGCGGAGCTTTTTTTTGTGCTTTCACAACAGTAAACCACAGAACTGTACAGAGAAAGTATATGATGGATTAAGTGGTTTCAGGAGAGCTGTTAAATTTTATATTTATTTTCAATAATGCACTGTAAAGTTAAAAAAAGCCCACATACAAATGTATCTAATGAGTCATTCTAGTCTTTTGGGTAAATACTGTTTTCAAACAATTGCTTCCCTTCCTAATATTAAATAAGTTTTCAGGGACCATTAGATTTGCTCTGAGCAACCATAAAATTATTATTAGGTCTATGCAAAATGTTAACTAGGACCATAGAACACAGGTAGATTTAGAGTTCCACTGGCACTGCAGACAGTAGCATAGGATAGACTACACTCTATGTTCTCAACTTTGGTTGGCTGCGTAGTATCCATCTGACAATGAAACTTTTACCATCACACACTTAGCACTAACTGACTGTTTTCCTATTATCTCTCTTTCTATCTTGGGCTTCAATATAGACTGGCTTGTATATGTTCAAGCAGTAGATTCTTGACCCTTAATTTTGTCTGCTTTGCCGAAAGATGATTCCTGGACTTAAAATGCTGTAATATGAAACCTGTGGGGTCCTGACCAAAAGGTGTAGGATCACTATATTTCTCATTGTCTTTCTATGAAGAGCTGTCAAAGAACTTTCCTCCTCCACAGTTCTTTATGATTGCCAGAGGTTATGGAATCAGTAACACTGGCTGGTTTTTGGCTTCTAGGAAGCACTGAGGGCAATATACATGTTTCAGGGACATGTACAAAGAAAGTGGCCAGGGCCAATAAGAAAACAAAATTTAGTATGTCAAGACAAAACTTCCCCTGGAACATTTCTTTTTCGGTATATGGAAATGTTTTCACTCACCATTTTTAAGTAACAAAACTTTTTCTTTAAAGAATCACAACCTTCTTCATTATTTTGAGCAAGCACAAAAGTTTTTTCATTAGGTTATTTTTTTCAAAGAGAAAAAACAATTTTTTCTGATCTTCTTTCTATTGACACATTTTTTGAGCAATAGTAGGAGAACTAATTTTCCAAAAAATGCATAATCAATCCATCCATTTCACCTAATTTTCAGGGGTTTTTACTGGCTTCTATTTAATCATTTTGAAAGATTTTAACATGATGTTGCACAGATTATACATGATGCTCTAATTACTAAATTATTTTGCTATGTCTTTTTAATCAATTAACTGATTACATCCAATAAACTTTTATATGTGCTGATTTTTTTGCACGCCATCATGTTAATTTGATTAGTGGCCTCACAAAATTTGTACACTGACTTCTGAAACCATTTGACTATGTTTTAAGCATGTAGGAGTTTTAAATAAAGGTACCTATTTTAGAACTCGGTAACAGAGTTCTCCTGCTGAGAAAAAAATTTTTAAGAGATTTTTAAGAGATCCATTAATTGTGCCTGCAAAATTTGTAAAGCTTTTACTAGAGAACACAAAAACTTAATTTGCACATACAAGCATTTGCACTTGCAAAAATGTGAAATTGGTACTGTTCAGCACTTCTATCAAAACAGAACACCCACACCTAATCAGAATGGATTTCAATCCATAATACATACCGGACACAGCTGTAATGACACAATTCCTTGATCTGAGAAGTTCATATGACTTTATTTCTACAAATGAATATGCTTGAAGTATCTGTAGGTGTTAAAATATGACATAAGTGTTAATTAAACAGTGAGGTAACTTTTAGACAAAGTTCATATACTATCTGTCAGACCATCCAAAATGCAGATAAAATACAGTATGTATGACAAGAATATTGATGCTAGTTTTGATAGAAAATGTTCTCTCTCATTCACACCACAGCTGAGACTCAGTTTAAGCCTCTGCTCAGAATTCGCTTTCACATGGCTTCTGAGGCTTGTCAGTCTAAACTGAGCTATCTGGTGTCAAAAAACAGATTGTGCCAGAGAGCAGACTGAAGAGCTGAGAAAGACAAAGGAAAATGTGTCAGCAGACATGCAGTTATTCAGTGCAACTGCAAACTCTCCAAAACGAAAATCTTCCCTTGGAAACTGATAATTATTCCAGTATTCATATAACCTATTCTTTCTTTACGTACAGTTAAGCAAGCAAGAAAAGGGAGATGCATGAAGAAGAGCTAGCTTTAAGGATAGGAATTAAATGAGGAATTATCACAGCCATTTGTGATGTCCAGAGCATCACAATACCTTAACTTCAAGATTGTCTTTTGTTTACTAGTCCAGATGAATAAATATCTCAAGCACAATTTCACTTTTCCGTAGTCCAGGCTGGAAACTGGCAATCCAGGAGCTGGAACTCTAAAAAAGGATGAAGCAGTATGTGGCATTTAAATATCACAGGGGAGTCTGGCCAGGAAAATGGAACTAACACCTTCAATCTTGTGCTAAGTGCAAGGGGATGGTTGATGATAGCAAGTGCTCAGGTCTGTGATTTTATATTTTATCTGATAGCACCTCTACAATGTTACTGTTGCTGGGAAACTCAAAGAGAATGCCTCTTCTATTGCCATGTAAAATTTTTCTTCTCCAGAATAGACAACGAATCTTCTGTAAAATGGGATTCATTCTTCCAGAAAATCACAAAGCATGTTAAATTTACAAAACATAAAAAATCAATTAAGACTGTACCATCACGAGGACGACTCGGTTTGATGATAGTGGCAACAAGCTTTGGTGCCTCACTGATCCAAGAGAGCATTTCCTTGAGTGCTCTGTAGACCTAAGCCTGTGCTGGTGGCCCACATTAGCACTGTTGATGACCCTCAGTATCAACACTGGCAAAATACAACTAACGAATATAAATACAGGTTAAATAGGTTATCAGAACCCCAAAGCACTATCTAGAGGGGCAGACGTAAAGATTCTCTAATACATAATTCATAACTGTGCTCTCGAAGCTGGGTCTGCAGGACATCCCACAGCTGCTGTGATGAAAGTGGAGTTCTCTGTAATAATTTATGAATACAGTATGTTGGCTTGGCTATTGGTTTCCAAATAAGTGAGTTCATCAGGTAGGATTCAGGTAAAAAAAAAAAAGAGAGGAAAAGACAGAGAATATTTGTCAGTAGGGTGCTTCTTAGAAGAATGTGGGATTTTGAAACAGTTAATATCTGTCGTGATGGCCTGGGAGATTCATTTGATGCCCTACTCAGTCTAGAAATGCAACTCACATAAAATGGTGGAAGTTCAAGCAGGCAGAGGAAGAAATTAACAAACAAACAAATAAAAGAACACATAGGAAAAATTAAGAGATCTATTTCAGAATAGTCAAAATTTATGTCTGAGCAGGCTGTTGGAAGATATTGCTCAAGTTAAATTTGGCTAGATTACACTCTATAGGCGTATAGACTACTCTTTTCAAATTCCTTTGTTTGAAATATTAAAAATTGAGTACTTAAATATTTAAATAACATTCCATTTTTAATTAAGTGGAGTATTCATTACCTCTCTGAAAGAAAAGCTGCAAATCCATTCAGACTGTCCAGGTTAGCACAGTTACTATAGAGACAGTGTCCCGGAGCCCAGTAAAATTGAAGGAGAATTGTGAAATACTGCTTCTCCCTTGGAGAGGTAAAGTCAGGAAGCCTGACTTAAAAAGATATCTGAAGGGAGACAAAGGAAAGTGTGGGGATACAGATGTTTCATGGCATCCTCAGAGCTCCCATAAATTTGCCACTCACTCATTACACAGAGCACAGCAATAGAATGACAGCAACCTGCCCTGTATATACGATTTTACTGTTCCTCAAAATGCAAGCATAGAAATGTTTTGGAGAGGTTACTTTTTAAAAATGGTTTGGGATCTTCTTGTGCTTTGGAAATTCAAATTCTTGAAGTAAAACAAATATGTATTTGTTTTAAAAGAAAAAAAAAGATGAAGAAAAAAAAAATAAAAATAAAGAGTGGGAATATCAAACTGAAAATAAAAATCAGTTAAGTTCTAGAAAGTGCCTGGAGTTGATTTCCTTTGTAAAAAAATGGCATGGTTTTCAGACCAGATAGTTGGAAATCTGTTAGTATTAAAAGGAAAGGCTGCACTTCTCGGCATAAAACAGGCTTCTTCTGTAAGTGCAAAATTCCTACTTGTGTAATCATTTGCAATTCTTAACATAAGTGAATTTCTAACAGAAGATTGCCAGTGTAACAGGCATTTTAGATATTTAACATGACCACCACCACCAAAAAGGAATCTGCATTTTGGAATATTCTGCAGATAAATTTTGGTTTGCTGGTAAACAGCTATTTGCCAGCTTTATGAAGCAGATCTGCCTATAGAAGTAGAGTCTCCAAGAAGAAAAAATACAGGGTGGAACTGGTTTGTTTAACATGCTATGGTTTGAGACTGTGAAGAGTACTGAACAAAACGATCTTTGGTTGTATTTGAGAGAAGAGTGGAGCAGAAAATTCCTGTTGAGCATGTCAAGAGCTTTCAAGAAAAAAAGAAAAGAAAAAAAAGATGTTAATGTGGATAATTCAGAAAGGAGGTGAATTGAGAGCATTTTCCATAGGCAAAAATATGCATGCAGCAAACACAGGAAAAAGAAAAAAGAGATTTCTGATGTAGTTTCCCTACTTTTTCTCTTACACAAAAGCCTGTGAGCTCACAGGGGTGGTGGGAGCCTTGTTACAGACTCTGGGTCTGTTCTTAAAATAAAAATAGCTCTCCACCCCACAGATTCTGATCCTAGAGGAGTTACAGTGCAAAGGCTGCTGGTGGTGGCACATAGCACATCATCCATTTCCGGTCCATCTCTTGCAGCATTAATGAGACGAAAAATGAGATATCACCGAGGTGTGCTCAGACACATTCCTCTCTATAATGGCCTCCTGTTCTTTGGCACATGACATACAATGGAAAATTTCTGAAAGACAAAAAATCATTTTATATAATGTTCGCATTTTCAAAGCTTCAGACAATCAATACTTGAATTAAAAACCAATACACCTTTGAAAATGCTACTGTGGTACAAAAGGTACTGACTTTGGTTTTGAGTCAGGACTAGACTAATGTCACACAATAGTGGAAGAGCCACTGGGCTGTTGCAGGTGCTAATTCCCTGATGACTCACAAAACCAAAATTGTACTTATGGTGGATTTCTCAGTTAATATATCACAGGTCTTTATGCATGAATAGGATACTTGCACAATTGTTCCAGACAAACCTCGTCTCCTCCTTTTTTTTCTTTTCATGCAGGTTCAGTTGAATAGTGAATTCTTATTCCTTTGTCCTAAATTGTCACACAGTACTGGGTGCATTGTGATTTCTCCACTCTGGGAGTGGTTGCCTCTTGCTGAAAGTCAGAGTGATCAATACATGACCATTACCTCCCTCATCATGCTTTTCTGAGGCTTAATTGCATAATAATAGTTAAGAGGGAGAGAACTGCCTAGCTGGACAATACATAAAATTGCCAGTTGTAATTATTCTTGCTAAGTGGGTGTGTCTTTCTTCCTTATGTAAGTGGAGATTTGGCTACCACAGAAAATGAAAAATTAAGATTTATTAGACTCTCAAAAGGACACTTTGCACTACATTTATTCCTTTCATTCCTTAATGATCTTAATTATCCTTACAACACATAAACTTAATGCATTTATTTAAACATACAGCCTTTCCACTTCTGGGCCCACTAAATCATGCTTTATCTTTTACAGAGGTAAATTTGGGGCAAAGAATCAAGATCAATAACTACAAAATATAGTGCTATCTTAGACAGCAACTGAATCTGAACACCTGATTTCATGTTATTGTGAAAGGAAGTCTGGCACTATTGCACTTTAACTACTTGCCAGTAGCAGACAAACCTGTAGGACATAGCTAGGTTTCAAAGAGGCTCTGAGGATCAGCTTCTAAAATTTTGGACCTGGTTCTGCAAACCCTCCAGAAACTGGGGAACCCATAAAATTGGCAAGCAGTCCTAAAGAGGGCTGGATAATGAAAAGTCCATGCTGAGGAAAGAGATTTCATTCAGATAATTCTAAGGCATCTTCTAAAAACGTTTGCCTTGTTTTCTGTACTGTTGCTAAATACAAACCTTTTCTTAAAACAAGACTTCACGGTTTAGCAGGGCAAAGAGTGGTAATTTAGTACCAATTTACTCATGCACTGAAAATAATATTGACGCAAAAAAAAAATAAAAAATAAAAAGCCTTTTGAGCAAAAATACCTGTGGCAGCAAAATGTAAAGATGATGAGGAAAAGAAAAAAAAAAAGTATTTTCTGTGTGTGATTTTTTTTTCCTTTCTAAAATAGAATACTCCATCCCCTTCTTTGAGCTATCTCAAAAAAAAATAAAATAAAAAATAAAAAAAAACAAACAAACAAAAAAAAACCACCCAAAAAGTAGCAGAAGTATCTACTGTAGCTTTAGTACTTATTGAAATAAATAGCACAAAAAGTGATTCAGTTTAGCCTCTTAAGGTGCAATTTTAACAATACAAATTTTAACATTTGTACATTTTGCATTAATAAAAAGTTTACCAAACCCATTCATTACTAATCTATTTCTAGTGTACAAGAAGTGTGATATACTTTCAAAACTATCTTTCTTTTAGTTCTATTATTGCTGTTTTATACAGCAGTTGTTTTTTGTGTTAATTTAAATGATTGTCTTTATTTTTTAATATTATGACAATAGATCAGTAAATAAGTCCAGAAAAATTGTTCTGTAGGCATTTTTAATTCTGTAGGTCATTGCATTCTGAAGCACAGTATTACATACTTGCCCAGTACCCCACTGAAATCAAGCATCAACACCACTGTTGATTTCAGATGCCTTTGCCTCATGTTGCATGTGATGATATATGATAGCAACTAAAGAAGTGAACTCAGCTAGAAATCTCAAGACAGGCAGAATGAATTTTCCTGTATCCACCATGGCTGTTTGTGGCTTGCTGACAATTCAGATTATGCTAAAAGTCTTTAGTGTATCCCTCGGGTATGAACTACTATTGCAAATGCTGATTTTACTAATACTGGTAAGAAATATGAGCCTCAGCTGCCTGATTTCCTAAATAAAAATGTCTAGTCTCTGTAGTCAGGCACAGAGATCAGATATATTTTTACTGAATTTTTCCTTTTTAATAGTGGCTTATAGTTTTCCACATTATACCATTGTGCTTTTGAAGATTAGAGAGTGTCTCCATAGGTAAAAATATTTAGTATGTAACATTTAGACAGTCCTGTTGCACATCTAGCAATTCTTTTTGCTCTATATTTCTATGGAAAAAAAAAAAAAAAAAAAAAAAAAAAAAAAAAAAAAAAAAAAAAAAGCAAAATTTACTTTTGTTAAATAAACAGAAAACTATTTCTTAAGAAAGTATAAAGTATGGATATATATTTCATATTGTTTCTTGTTTCTTTTTCTTCAAAGTATGAGTCTAAATTTTTCCCAACTCTTTATTCCCATGAGCAGCCTCAGTAGGGTACATTAGATTTAAATGCACTGTGGACAGCATATAGCTAGTTCTCTACCCTACAAGTAAGCACTGTTTGTGTTCTGATTTGAAGAGGCACTTCTGAATTGTCTTATGTGCTGTCTCTCCCTTGTGGCGGAGATCACAATGAGAGCCATTTTCCAGCAAACTGGATTTTTTTTTTGAAGGAGGGCTGCTAACTGAAGTCACTCTGGCTTGGGCTTGCACTCTGATCTGAGCACCTGCTCAGATTCTTTGCTGTCTAGGAATGGACTAATTAGGGAATCTCATGGCTAGTCTGTGCTAAGAGCACATCTCTGCACCCTCCATGCCAGAGTAGCTGTACTAGGTGGGACAGGGAAGAATCTGAGCCAAGTTGCATTTCCTCATTTTCCTGCCCTGTCCAGTCCTCATCACCTTGTACAGAAGATATGCAGCACTGGCTCCTCTGTTTGCCAGCCAGATGCCCTTTGAATCACTTCAAAGGAAGCCCAAGTAACCTCTGTTTTCTTCCCCGAACTTGCAGTTCACTCTGTGTTTAAGCCAACTGGCTTCAGTGTACCAATCATGGGAACTAAAGTGGAGGGTGTGGAATACAGAAGTTAGCCACATCTTTCCTTCAGCAGAGATCATTATGCTCTTCTAGTACATGCTTATTTGTGGGGAAGGCATTCTCCAGAGTGTATGCTACAAAAGGTAGGAAGTTAAATTGGAGTCCTGGCCATAGGAAATGTTAATAAGTATTCAGTATTACTCAATATTGAAATGCTAAATATTTTAAAATATGAAAAGGAAGCACCTAATATAATGCCCATCAAAATAAGCATCTTTGCTGTGACATTGTGGGTACATTGAGATTAGGTCCCAACTGGCCCAAACTCTAAGAGAACTCCCTACCTTTAAAATAATCTCTATGATTAGATCAGAAATGTTGCCAAGTCTATGTAGCTGCAGAGTTCTTCTAAGATTTTGTCTCTTCTTGCTATGTGATGTTGGCTGACCAAGACCTAATATTAAATACCTGACTGTTTTAGTATCCTTTATTCAGTGTTCATGA
This sequence comes from Centrocercus urophasianus, assembly GCF_019232065.1. Lineage (NCBI taxonomy): Eukaryota > Metazoa > Chordata > Aves > Galliformes > Phasianidae > Centrocercus > Centrocercus urophasianus. The sequence continues at coordinate 8,822,422 of NW_024885344.1, forward strand.
TGTGACTTTTAAAATGAAGTCTGTGATTTGATACTTAGCCATTGTTCAAGTCAATATCCTTGGCTTCTGCATTATAGAGACAAGAAGAAAAAAAAAAACCAACAACTTTCCAGACTTGTGTTACTGGCTTTTTGTATGCGCTAAATGGCCACTTGTGAAACTTGACAGCATATAATTGTACTACTGATAGTAAATGTCATTTTTTGCACTAGACTTTAATAACTGTAACACATTTCAGTATTTTTACAATGTATTCTCTAGAAAGTGTGAAATTATTTGTCAGTTCTGAAAAAATTATGTAACAATGAAACCTCAAAAGATGTCATGAAGTGTACAGTTTGTGATAATTTTATATTTAAAAAAAAAAAAAAGAAAATAAAAAGAACATATTTGAAAGAATTTTATTCTAATTGTTTCATATGTATTTTGAACAAGAAATAAAGTGATTAAAATTATTCTTCTTTTGTCTTTCATACAAAAGCAAGCTGTTCAAAAGTAAATAGAGTTCAGTGGGTTACAATTGTTAATTGCATTTTAATTTACAAGAAAACAATGGACTACGCTGGGAAAAAAATTGCTGCCTGCTCTACAATTGGAGCTATAAGTAAAAAGATGTACAGACCATCTTTTCTCATTTGTTCTTTCTCTCTTCCATGCCAGAATTTCTTGTGTTCCTGCAATATATGTCCAGGGGCTCGATGCCTTAAGATTAACCCTAAACCCAAAAAATCAACTCATTTTCATTTCCATGGCAGGGAAGAGCAGCCTTTGTAACATTTTGATTCCATATTGACAACTCTGCTTATGCCAAAGTATTATTACAAAGTGCTTTCTTCTAATGAATCAGTTAGTTTAAAATCCTACAACACTAAGTGACATTTTTGCCACCAGTTCTGCAGTACTGAAGACAGAACATATATGAATGTAGGTTCAGTTAAACCAAACAGCTCCAGTACATTAACTGATGCTTTGTGTAATGTTTTTCACACTATCTCCCATATCTTGCTATGATATTATTTACTGTAATCTTTAAAGTCATTAGAGCATGTTTTAAGTAATGAGTTACTCAATTTAAGATTATTAAGTTTATTTAAGTATCTCACTTAGAAACACAGGCCAAATTTCCAGCTGCCTTACTCATACTTGCCTAATTCTTTAAATCAAACAGATGATAACTTTCTTTACCATGATACAAAGGAGAAAAACAGATGTAATCAGGGCTTAGTTAGCACTTAAACTGAACTGGTGTTAATGACAACGTTATATAGCGATGACGATCCAGGGTAGACAGGTTCAAGTCTGTCAGATATTCTGTTACTTTTTAGCATTAAAGTACTCTGTAAAGAGGAAATCTAAATTGCAATTATTTAGTTGAGTGAGATCTTTTTGTTTTGTTTTTTTTTTCCCTGTTTCATTTGTTGTTAAATACCGTCTGATAAAATGCAGGGGGGAAAAAAATCACCATTATGTTATTTCTGCAGCAATGGAGAATATAGACTGAAGAAAAATAGTATCCAAGTTCAACATAGAAGTAATTGCTCTTTGGCATGCTTTTGTAATTCTGTTGAAGTGAAATTAGATTTGTGGTATCAAGGTTCCAATCCAGTTTCTGATATCTGCTGGCAGAACATTAATCTATCCTGATTCAGATGTCTGCTTATGATACTAAATGCAATCACAGAATCACCCGGGTTGGAAGGGACCTCAAGGATCATGTAGTTCTCAGCTTCAATTCAGGGGCTTGGTTTGCATCTGTGATCGAAAGATTTGGTTTTCTTTGAAGAACTGCTTGCTGTTATCTAGCAGGAGTAATGTCATTCTCTTTTGCCATTACCTTTAATCTTAATATTCCCTCTTTCATGTATAAAGTACTCATTTTCATTGGAGAGATATATTCTGATGTTCTTAGTAGCATAGTTTATTTTGAAAAATTCAGGTGCAATTCATGTAGAAGCAAAGTCACCCACTGTAAGATTTAATTGTAACCTGTGCAATATAATTTCCTCTTAAATTCCTAATCCTTGTACTTGAATCACTCTGGAGTGTTTCTGCGTTCCTTATAATAACCAGATTTACTAGCCCACAGTGATGCTACAGAGCATGCAGCTTAAAACAGAGGAAGAACTAGAGAAGAAATCAGGAGCAGATTTGTTGGTAGAAGTGGAGGATGGGATGGCAGATAAACCCTTGAGATATTCAGCCTTTACCAGTTCTGCTTCACTCAAGGAGCAAGAAGCAAGCATGCACAAGTGCTATAGCTTTTCTGGAGCGCCTGAGCAGATGTGGGCACGGGGCGGGCTGTCCTGCTGACAATCACGGATCTCTCCCCACTCCACAGGGTCACACAAATCTTAGGCCATTCTGCAAAGTGAGAGGCTTCTTTTTCCCTCAGCCTTTCAGGGCAGGACTGCATCTATACCTCCAAATGGAAGATGTCATGGTGCACAGTGAATTTTCCATGCATTCATGCATTTTCAAACACTAAGGATTGGAGAAAACTCTCAGTACTTTTGGTGGTTTTGACTCCTCCAGCTTCCCTCATAAATACACTGAAGCAATTACATTCTATTGACTTAAGGAGAGAGAAATGGCTCTTGTGAATGTTCACACTCTAGTTCTGTAAGTCACTGAAAAATAGACACACACCTTCACCTGGGATGAAGGGCTTCACATGCCCTTTTATGTCAGTCACCACTGTGTGAGACAGCCCCTTTGCTGCCAACTGTAACACAGCAATGAAATGTAAGGAATTACTGTCAGGAAGGTTCAACCTCTATGGCCAAGCCACCAACAGCTGCCTCTAGTGTCATGGGCCAGCATCCTAAAATAGGAGGCATTACCTTCAGAGCAGCCTTCATATATGCGAGTATATTGCCCTCTTACCCTGCTAAAGCACATTAGCTCAGATAAAGAAACAGACATATTGCTTTCTCACAATATTGCATACTATGTCATTCTGGAAGTTGAAAAAAAGCCCTCCTACTGCTACTGTTGTAGACAACAGAGTCTGTTGTTTAAGTCAAATGACAAATGTGTATGTTTTTGGAACAAAAGTTCCTGCATGAGCTCCATTCTCTGTGCTGCTTCTTTGCAGCTCAGTTGATCACGGTGCTGCTTATACTCAAATCAAAGAGGTTGTTTTAAAAGCTTTAAGTCTCTGGCACTACAAAGGCAGAAATATTTATCATTTGGCATATTCTGAAGGCAGTATTTTGGGAGAAACACAAATACTCCGATTTTCACTGATTTTGCCTAGCATGCAAACTATGCTTAAATTGCCCAATTATTCTCCGCTTTGGAACTGTAAAATGTAGCAATCACAGTCTAGATTCTGCTGCTGAATTGGTGAGCACATTCACTCCCATTTAGGTGCTTTTTTAATCTATTGAGCCTTCACACCACACACCTTCTTCAAAAACAAGAGTTCTCTTTATGTCAGTGTCATACATCCCAAGGAGTTCTGCATTTCTACATAAGTTGACCAGCTAGTTTCCAATTTTTTTTCATAGCTTTTTGAGGTAAATTATTTTCACTGTGAAATTTTTCAATTTTTCTCAAGGAAAATACTGAGGAAAGATACTGCTCCATTCTGACTTGAGGTTGTGTTGGAAAAAAAAAGAGTTTTCTAAAGGCTAATTTTCATGTGTCCCAAGTTACCTTTCTTTAGAAACTCAAAGGAATAGGTGAGAAGCATAAGAACTTGTTGGCTCCATCAATTTTCAAATAAATAAATAAAAAGGAGTGTCTGAAGAACATTTTTTGTACATTTGGCTATCATGTAGCACTTGCTGAGATTCAAGAATCAGGTCAGAACCTGGGACTTTACATATTAAATACCATAGGTGTGGTTGTATAAAAGTAAACTGTTAGTAAATCCTTCGCAATGGGATTGGGTTGGTGTGTTTTATGCAAAGTTGCCTGACTTACTCATATACTAATTTTTGCCAACAGTACAAAAATGAAGCAAACAAACAAACAAAAAGCAGCCCTTTCCTTAAAATATTGGAATGTACTAATGGTTTTTGTACTTAAATATAAATGAAAGTAGTAAAACAGAAGGATGGCTTTCCTATTCTGAGATTTTATGTTACTTAGAATTTGCATTTCGGAAATGTTGACATTTGAGCTCTTCATTTCTGAGCTCTGTGTCCATTAAGCCTGTAAAGAAATATGTCTAATAAGATTCTCTGCCCTTTAGACTTGTTTTTTTAAGATATGTTTGTTAAAGGTAGCTTGTTAAAACAAAGAGACAAACATCACTTTCAGACATTACTCTATTAAAATTCATGAAATATCCTGTTAAAATCTCTTTTCTACCAAGACAATTTGAATTAAGCAAGTTAATCATCTTTGCTAGTCATTCACTACCTCATATAAAGCCCATATAAAGTGATTGTCATCCAAGTACAGTGAATTATAAGTAATTTTGACTGATGTTGTTGTCTCCTGTAATGTTCATCATTAAAAAATTACAGCCAAACAGAAAATTATCTGTGCCCAAAGATCATTAATGCAAGAGCTGTCGATCTTCTGACCTAAGAATCTATCCAGAGAGATAACATCAAACCATTCACTGATTTTCCTTTGTAGACTGTGCTTCTGATTTAAATATATCAGGATTTTTGCTACAAATGTCAGGTCTTCTAACCGGTGAGGTATACATGGGAAGCACCTGGCTGAAGAGCATCACCTCTACATAGCTCACTAGCATCAGGAAATTGGCAGCTTAGATAGCTTTGCCCATGCCTACACATAAAAGCGGAGGTGTCTCACAAGAAGTAGTAGTAGTGGGGCTTTGATTTGAGCTTGTGGCTGCTGGGTAAATGGTAAATGTAGATATTTTGGGAAATGCTTTTCTGATGAGAGATCAGGAGAGATTCCCAAAACCTGACAGAATTTATTCACTAAGGTCCAGGAGGTGAACATATCGTACAACCATACAACAGAGACGTGCATTGGAAAAAAACATTCTTTTCTTCCTCAGCTGCATAGAACCACTTGAATACTTATGTATTCAAAATGGTCATTCGCTGGAATAAAAAAAGAAATGATCCTCACTGTCTCTCAAACATTTTGGTTGGCAGCAGAGACAGATCCACACATTCTGACTATGGTAAAAATGCTCTTTAATGAGATCAGCATAACTAGAGATTTAACCACTGTTCAGGATGTTGCACAGAGGCAGCCACCGAGGGAGACAAAAGGAAGAAATCTAGGATGGATAAGAGAAAATAAACAAAATGTTTTGTCAAATTAGAAAATATTTAGTTGCTCTCAGCTGGCATTACTTAGGTCCCATAGGTTTTAAAGTGACTTTAAATAAATATCTGCAGCAGAATAGCAAATGTCAGTCAAGCAGATAGAGCCATTTATCTGAATAGAAGTAGACCTTGTTTTTTAATTCTCTAAAATGAGAGAATGGCATCTGTCTGACATTACCCGTCCATGTGGTCACATGGGGTCTTAGCCAGCTGATTATGACAACTTGCCTACAGTTTGCTAATACAAGCCAATGTTGATATCCACTTTATTGCATGAAGACCTCACGAGCTTATATAAACTGAGATTTTCTTCCAAGTGCAATGAATTATGTGTAATTTTGAATGACACTGTTGTCTGGAAATATTTATGCGTGTGCTTCTTTGGTAGTAATAACTGGATTGAAATGTTTACATTAAGTTTGATTGAATTTGGATATCTATGCTGTATTATGCAAATACAGGCTGCATGCTCATGTGAAATGACATTGAGCATGGCTTCCAGAAATCTAATAGAAATGCTCAAAGTAGTGTTTTAAAAATGCATGCTATAAGAATGACTGTAAAAGCTGACTGCAAATTTCTATTAAAGTCTTTACCTTTTTTTCTCCCAATTCAGGAACAATGCATGTGGACAGGAATCTTATTTCTAGATTCTTTCATATTTACCAATTAACTTCTGTTTCAGCTAGAGACCTTAACACATCAAACTGTGAGATTATACTGAAAGGATCTACTGTATTTTTTCCTTTCAGTCATTTCACTAATTCACCCCAAAACCTTTCCTCTACATCATTTAATGAGCTCTGTTCCTTCACCCTTCAATGCTGATATTTAGGTGACCAGATTGAGCCTCACCTTTCTTCCCATGAACGAGGTTTACAAAATTCAGGATCAGCCTGGGAAGGTAAATCTAATCTGTGACATTTCACTGAGTTCATGCTTTTTTTGATTCAGGACAGAAAGCATGTGTGGTGGCTTTCCTCACAACAAATTATTCTTTCCTCAATGCAGATCATTACAATTTGAAATGATACTTTGAAAAGAGCTAAAAGTTGGTCCTTCTCTTATGTTCTCTGCCTTCCTACCTGCATGGAAAGGAAGAATATGACCCAAACTTCTGAATGATTGCAGTTACAATGCACAGAAGTTGTAGAAGATAAAATGGGATGCTATCTTTCTCCACTGCATCAGCAAGACCCTATCCTGTATCCCATGCTAAAGCAGAGCCCCTTCAGCACAGCCCAGAAACATGCTGTTTCCTGCTAATGTAATTTTCAGCTGCAGGGGAATATTTGATTATCCCATCAGTATCTGTTGATGTAAAACAACTCTTCCACTACAACTAGAAGAATGAGGAGTTGTCCAAAAAAAAAGGCGGGAAGGCAGCAGAAAGAAATTTCACTGGAATTCAGTTCCTGTGAAAGTCATGCAATTTTGATTCTGTAAGTGTACCAAAGCTATTGCTGCTTGCTTTTGTTAATATGATTTTGTTTAATTAATATGGCAGACAGATGGCTATTTCTGAAGAATGAGTTTGCCCAAAGAAGTTGAATTTTAAAATGGAGCTATCTTTAAAACTGATGGTGAGATGCTAAAGTAAGAATATATTGTTACATCTGTTCAAAAGTTTTCAGAGTTATGTAGTTGATTTTATGGTGAGTAATGACTCTTGCCAAGTGCTGCCTTCAGTTTTGGACTCAGGAGAAATCCACTAAAAATATTTTTCTATATTGAATTCAGGCTATCTGCTGCTGTCAGTATTAGATTAGTCACTAGAATATGTTATTCTTCTGGTCCACTAGCATAGGTCTTGATGATGTCAATATTAATCAAAATACCCTAGGGCAAGAATAGAGGAAGACAAACATGTTTCCTTTGGCTGTTTACCTAGGAAACAGAAAAACTCATTGAGTTTTATCATCCATCTTCCGTGGCATTGCTTGGTGACAGAAGTTAGACAAATCACTTTGAGTGTTTACTGTCATTTTGTGTTATTTTCATTTAGTAAAGTAATGCTGCTGTTTTCCCTTCTGATTTTAGACCATACATTCAAATTGCATACATTTTCATTCAGGTAACTGTGCCTTCCAGAGAAACAAATAGGATATATACTAAAAAAATCTCTTTACATACAAAAGCCCATTTTCCCCCAGAAGAGGTCTGATCTTGCTTTTTGCAAAGAATTTGAAGGAAGAGTTGTAACAGTGCATAATCCTCTTTCCAGAACAATCCTGTTGCCCTGTGTGATGAGTAAGGCCAAGTTAACATTGTTCAGCTCCTGCTTCTGAGAAACACTGCTATACTGGCATACAATACTGTTTATTGTATACATTGTAAAGAATTTTCAAAATGTGACAGACTGGATTATTTTCTTTGATGTTTACTGTAGTCTTTCTTTTAACCTTGATGTAAGATTCCTACATGTATAACGTACAAATTAAAACATAGGCCAGATCATTTTGAACTTGCAGTTACCATATCTCTCACATTCCTTAGGAATCCTACATTATTTATTCTGAGTTCTGAGGAGGTTTTTTGGATTTGATTCTTAAAACTCCAACATCTGGCTCCACGAGAAAGCGCAAGCTTTTAAGCTTTAATTAAATCAAATGTTGCCATTATTTTTTATCAGTAAGTTGAAAGTGTAACTGAGGTTCATCTAGAAACACTACAAATTCAGATACTTGTGAATGTTGACTTTCACCCACAAGTGCATGTCACACACCTGTTGAAGTAGTCTTGCAAATCTGGGACTTATTTGAATCAGAATTACTGCAATTGTATTCTTGAAAAAACTGTAGTTATCTTTATCAATGACATCAGTGATGGAATCGAGTGCACCCTCAGTAAGCCTGCTGATGACACCAAGCTGAGTGGTGCAGTTGACGTGATGGAAGGAAGGGACGCCACTCAGAGGAACCTCAACAGACTTGAAAGGTGAATCTAATGAGGTTCAACACAACAAAGTGCAAGGGTTTGCACTTGGGCCCAAGGAATCCCAGGCATATGTACAGACTGGAAGGAGCAATCCTTGACAGCAGCCCTGCAGAGAATGACCTGGGGGTCCAGGTGGATGAAAAACTTAACATGAGCCAGCAGTGTGCTCTTGCAGCTTGGAAAGAAAATGGTATCCCGGCTCCATCAGGAGAGGGGTGGCCAGAAGGGACAGGGAGGTGATTGTCCCTCTCTACTTTGCCCTTGTGAGGCCCCATCTGGAGCAATGTGTCCAGGTCTGGAACTTCCAATACAAGAAAGACAGAGAGCTATTGGAGAGGGTCCAGAGGAGAGCTACAAAGATGATCAGAGGGCTGGAGCACCTCCCCTATGAAGACAGACTGAGGGAGCTGGGCTTGTTCAGCTGGAGAAGGTTATGAGGTGACCAAATTGCAGCCTTTCAGAACTAAAGTGAGCCTATAAACAGGAGGGGAGACAACTCTTTGAAAGGGTAGATAACTGCAGGTCAAGGGGAAATGGTTTTAAGTTGAAGGAGTGAAGATTTAGGTTGGATGTCAGGGGAAAGTTCTTTACTATGAGAGTGGTGAGGTGCTGGAACAGGCTGCCCTGAGAGGTTGTGGATGACCTGTCCCTGGAGGTGTCGAAGGCCAGATTGGATGGGACCCTGGGCATCCTGGTCTAGTATTAAATGTGGAGGTTGGTGGCTCTGCCTGTGGCAGGGGGGGGGTTGGAGATTCATGATCCTTGAGATCCCTTCCAACCCTGGCCATTCTGTGATTTTATGATTCTGTGATACATCAGGTAATACATCAACTAAAACCAGGGATTTGCCAAGTGGATTAATAGAGAGATAATGTGCAAGATTTTGCAGTATTCCTCCTTCTATATAAAAGACAGATTGATTTTCTTGATCTGTGAACACTGGAAGTAGAATCAAGGTTATATCATTTGTTCCCTGTCCTATGCATCTAAATGGAGAAATAGTTCCTGTTTTGCTCACCCCTGAGAGTCTGAATCTATTTCACCCCAGCTGCATCAACTGACAGTCCTCGACCTGCTAAGCACCTATCCTGCAGACGTAGAAGTACCATCTTTCCCTTCTGTCACTGAAAAGAGAAAATCTTCTCTTGCTTTTCTTCACTTCATCTTTTCTTTTATCCATAGGCATCTACATTGCCTAAATAGGCATGTAGATGTGCTATAATTAAGATAAATAATTTTTATTTCATTTTATGAATGTATTCATGTAAAATCAAACCATCATGATGACTGGTGACTTGGTTTTCCTTTACTTGTCTGCACATCCTGATAACACTGAGCATTGTATGTTGACTTCTGCATGTGTAATACTTATATTCTATCACTATTTAAACCTGTGAAGGGTTCAAACCCTTCGCTGTTCAAAAGGTTGCTTGTTTTGTCAAATCTGAACAAGTGCCACAGCTGAACAAACTCTTTCAAACTCCATTTTTCTGTCTCATTTAGCATAATGACACTTCTTTTTGCTAGTAAAAAAAAAGAGAAATCATTTTGTTCCTTTCACACATACCCACTTAGAACATCTGTTTGTTTCCATTAAAACAATTCTATGAAAATTCCTGTAAAGCAAATCTCAGAAGTCTGAATGTGAAAATTGTAGACTCCATTAGTACAAACATTACTTTCTCATCACCTTTCTTCTGCATTTCTCCTTGTCTCCTTCAATGACTTCAGGCAACAAGTGTTATAGGGCAAGGTTAGAATATCCTGTTCTTGGTTCTTTTTTACATTTGGCATCCCACAGTTGGCTGCCACAACTACACTGTTTCCTTTTCTCAAAGGATCTCAACTTCTTTGCAGCTTTCACAGTGAATAACATATTGTTTATTCTTAAGTTACTCCTCTATTCTTATGACTAATCTACTCCCAGATTCTGAGGAAGTAAGTTAAGCTCATCTATTGAAGCTGACTCTGTTATTAACTAAGCTCAATTGATTTCAACTTCTGTACTCATGTACATGTGCATATTTCAGTCATCCAACACATTTTGAATACTTTTTCAAGTCGATTGTCTTCTTAGTCTTTTATTTTCACTATTTTTTTTTCACCACAAAGGTATCCTGCAAAAGTATTGATTTCAGATTTAGTTTGAAAATAGAGCAAGTATGCCATTTGATGTCTCCACCAACACAAACAGTACAGTGACAAATTTCACCTTCTGAGTAACTTCAAATCTATATACGGAAGTGGTATATATGGCACTATACATGGAAGATTGTCATTTTAGGCAGTTCGACCAGAAAGAAAGAAGAAAATACAACCAGCCATGAGTAATATGTAGTTTGGCAATGTGGCACCATAAAAAATTTGATATTTGCCCATGTCTTATTGGAAATCATCTAAAAGTAGTTCCATGGACTCCAAAAGAAGAAAAAAAGGAAAAGTAAAGACAAGAGCTCATTGACAAATTTGGACTACTTTTCTCTTGTTTTAAAGCTTGTATTGATGTTTATATCTGTCAAAATGCCTTCCCATCTCTCTATAGTGTGTCATCTTTATGTCATCGTGGGACACAGCAGTGGGGCAATTGACTTGAAAGTGAGCAGACCCCAATTACACCACCAAAATCAAGTACTTCAGGAGATCAGCTCTTATCTTTCAGTCATGTCACGTTCTTCAAGGAGAGATCAAAGGACACAAGGACTACATAGAGTTGAAAAATTCCTAATATTCAGAGAAAATCAGAATCTTAGTTTTGAACATGTCAGTAGTGAAAAGCTGAGTGGTTCAGTTCACATGAGCTATCTGAGCTAGGAATAGGAGCATTCCATATGGAAGATTAATTCTTGAATGAACAATGAGAACATTTGCAGCAGTGAGAATCTAGAAACATGCTCTACTCCTACTGCCAATTTATAAAATACAGACTGTAGTACAGAGCCAAAAAAAGAATAAAAATACAAACAGTAGGAGAAGTTCTTGAGAAATAAAAAAGAATGAAATCCTTTCTGAAGATAATTTTTCCCCCAGAAAGGATTACATTTCCCCTGTGGTTCCTACTTACACAGAAAATGTAATTCTATCTGCAAGTCTTCACTTCTGTGTTTCTCCATAAAAGATACTACCATGTATGCCAAAGTAAGTACTACTTGATGATACAGAGAGATTCCCAATGGATGGCTAGCCCAAGAACATCATATCTAAGACTATTGAAGTTCACTTTGATGTAGTTTGATTTGGTCAACAGAATGAAAATGAACCTTCTGACAAACAGCTGAAGTGATCTGATGCCTTTTGAGAGACTCAGGAAAAGTTGGCATATCCCCTTTACGTGCTTTCTTCAGACCCCCAGACACACCCAGTTTCCCCACGTAATTTATAGTAGGTGCAACCAATATGTGATTTCAGCCATTATCTACAATTAACTTTTTGATGACTTCCTTGACAATCACAACTGACATTTGATTGTTCGTCTGAAATCAGATGGGCTTCTTTGTCACTGGAAAAAAAATCTGCTTTCTTCTATGTAGAGTTGTTTGATAGGTCATTTCTGTCACTTAGTTTATGGCCAGTTCTACCTAAGATTTAACATTTTGTAAAAGGTGACACACATATTTTACAGTCATGAGCCAACATCAAGTCCTCTAAATCAATGGTGCTGTTTTAGCAATAAGCTTTTTTTTTATATTCCTTTTGCACAAGGATCTGTTATCCACTTGTGACCTTACTTTTACAGAGAGACATCTAGTGAAAATGTTCACGGATAATTTAGTTCTGAACTTGCTGTTGCATCTGGGATGACATTTAATTAATTCAGTGTCAGATCTGCCATTCAAATTGCACTGGATGAGGATGTACTGTCCTTCAGTACACAAGTACATTCAGTCTTTTTGAAGATTCACGTGATTACCCACAGTGGAAATTTTATGGAAAGCAGTACTTGGAAAGCAGACTGGACCCCAGGCAAGAATTTCCTTTTGACAGTTTAAAGAATGCGCTTGATATTTTTTCTTCTTTTTTCTCTTTTTTTTTCTTTTTTTTAGAGTTGCTTGTTTCTATCAGATGAACATAATGTGACTGTCCTTGTTCACAGGCTGTCCAGTAGAAGTACAGAGGCTGACTTGCCTCTTGGCTGCCCAATATTTTGGACCTAAGAGGAATTCTTTGTCTCCTTGTCTTGCCATTATGCAGCACTAAGTCTTGGATTATCCCTGTATTTTGTTGAGTAACTATTTCAGAGGAATTGTTTCTTAACTAACCAAAGGAACAAGAGATCTTACACTAACAAAACAAGTATGAGGTGTCACTGGATTTGTCTGTATCACTGCAAAGTATAGACTCAACTACAGAAATCTCGATCTCTGCTGTTCCTAGAGAAGATAGACTAATCTGCAGGTTAGAAAAAAAAGAAAGATAATGTTAAGCAAGCATGTAAAATTACTTCAATAAAGTTAATTCTGTTTTCAAAGGAGCAGGGAAATGTAATTTTGCATTCTAATTTATTTAGATGCATTTATACGTTATTTCTTTTCAGATAAATGGTGTCAAACGACAATCCATGTAACGTACTTTAGTCCTGTATTGCAGCTATTTGCAATGACTAATATCTTGTTGCCCATCACCTAAGCTATACCAATGCCTGATATGCTAATTACTTCCTTGAATGTGCAGTACAAAATGTGCTCAGCTTGAAACCATTCTTTAGACAACTAAAGCATGTACTTTTTTTTCCTGGCAGTTTAATTGCAATACTGTCAGCAAACAGTGGATCACAGCAAACATCTTTTGCTTCCTTATCTTTCATGCCCTAGTCTGTCTTTGTTCAGTATGCTTGCAATTGTAAAGTAGCCAAAAAAAAAAAAAAAAAAAAAAAAAAAAGAGAAGAAAAAAAATGTGCAGCTTACAAAATCACATGTGATATTCTGAACATGTTTATAAATATGCATAATGTATGTCTTTAGGAAAAGGAAAAAATGTCAAAAAAGCCAAGTCAAACTTCTATGAAAACTGTTATCATGGCCATTCTATTAAGCCATAGAAAAGTCACTGACACAAAAGAGAATTTTTACACTGACAGAAATAGAAGATCTGCATACATAAAAACTGTTTAAAGGCCTTCCATGGTATCTGCAATAAAGTAGGGATGGAGGTTAATTGAAAGGTGGTTCAAAGATCATCAAGAAACATTACAGAGGCTAGATCAGGAAGGTGGATCAGGGAAGGCCAAAGGCAGATGCTGAGTACTGACAGGGTATAATCATATAAAATAATGCTGTTTTTATAGATGTAATGAATATAATCTTCCTATCTACCTGTTCTAATTTTTTGATACTTTCTAATTTTTGATACTCAGTGTAATTTTACTTCATGTACATTGTATTTTTGCAAATTGGAGTTAATCTTGGTTTAAGATAAATTCTATTTCATCTTTACAAAACAGACTTTCCTCTCCTCTGCACCTTCTTTGTTCCTTCACATAAAAATACGAAGTCTTCAGAATTCTGCCTATTATTGAGTTACTGCATCCTTCTATATCTTCTGTGTTCAAAATGATCAAGACCAAGGCCAAAATCTTCATCCAGTTTATTTACCCACAGGAGCACTCCTGGTCCACTTAAAAATATGTACCATGTGCAAAATACCTACTATGAATATTTTCACTCTTTTTCTTGCCCAAAAGGCTCTGTCTAACCTCTTTGTATGCTGCTGCTCTGTAAACATCTACAGGTGGGTAAGGCAGTCTGCCATGCCTTCCTGTTAGAAAAGCTCATTGGTGCAGGGTAGAAAGACATATGGAACTTTAATCTACCTAAATTCAAACTCAGCAACAATAAGCAGGGACATGAGATGCCAAATATCCAGATTATGCTGGGTGTTGAGATTGTTCCATCAATTATAATGCAATCATAGACAATACACCTTCTCTATTTTGTTGATACATACAAAGGCCGAGAAAGTCCTTCAGCCACAAGAAAAAAAATATTTCAGATGATATCATTTTCTTCATTTGACTCTAGTTCATTTGACTCCTGCTGCAGCAGGAGCATTGGACTTCATTTCTTAAGAGTATTATCTAGGCAGGTACACTGCATACTCTTAGTTGTTTCTCATTACCGCTGTGAGGCACACTGTGGAATTCAAATATTCAGTGTAAAACATTCAAATATCAAAAAAGATTTTGATGGATGTTGTCATCATCAGTGCTGTACTTTTTGAGAGTTGACTGTACGTACCATATTTTTTTGAAGTTTGAAAGAGTATCAGTCTTTCAAACTCATCACAGATTTTCTGAACATCCTGATAAAATTTTAAAAATATTAAAAAATACTTTACTGTAAATCAGTAATATGACAACAATGTCAGACATTAAATCTGTATTTTAAGGACTGTTGTTCTTTTATGCTGTAATACTTCACATTAGTGCAACTAATACCTAGAATTTCTTAAAATTTCTGCTCAAAATAGGTCAACAGCATTCTCTAGTTTTTGCAGAGTCATGTTCTAGCCTATGACATTCTGGTCTGTGACACCAGAACAGAGATCCCAGCCTTGAACATTTAACGTGGAAAAATACAGCCTGAAGTTAGACCCTTGGTCTTAATTTGAACTAAATCTTGGAAGAGAGTTATAAAAATCATGTATCATATTTACTGTCTATAAATAGTCCTTTCATGCCAGCGAAAATGGCTGGAATAACAGTAATGTAAGAAAGCACCAAGAACTGGAGAGAAGACTATGGCTTACCACTGTGCATGTAAAACCTACCAATCAGCAGACAGAACTGAGTCCAGAAGGAGTGTAGGGAATTCTATTCTAGCTGACAGCAGGAGGTGAACAACACTGTAATTTTTCCTCAATAACCTCTGAAAAATGGCCCTTTCCTTTTAGGCAGACTACCATAACCAAACCTATTTAGAAGTAATTACCTTGTTATTTTTTAAAGGAGGTGTGGAGATGCTAGGAGAGAGAATAGACCAAGACATGTCAGTGAGGTAGTTGTTATCTGTGTTGGCAATTTTTAATTTGCCTATGATTTGAGGCCTTCAAAGATCATAATCTCTTTGTAGTCTTCTTCTTCCTATAGGAACATTTTTTTAAGGAAATGGAGATTTGTGTGTATTTTACAGAAATTTAGAAAAAACACTATCCTTCGTATAGCTCACTGAAAGAGAAAATTGAAAGACAATTAGCATGGCTGGAAGAACTCATAAAATAGAAACCACAGCTTTTCCTATTAAAAACAAGTCTGTATCCCAGTGTTTTCTATTAAAAGCTTATTTGTACCTGTAAACTAGTGTGCACTGTGAAAAACCTGAACAAATTTCTCACAGCAATCCAAAATAAAATACAGCAATCACACAGCTTCAAAATTTACTTATTTATTTATTTCTATAATTCCAATGGCATTTTGCAGTTCAGCAGTTGCTTTTCAGTGCATCTTTTTTTAGTGTTTCCCATTCCTTACGCTTAAGTACATGGGCTGCTCCAAAAGCAATGCCCCCTTTATGATGTTTGTCCACAATGTCAGAGGTGAATTTTGGTGGCATGGCAGTAGAAGTTGAACCTTCACACCAATATTCTGCTACATTTTCTGCTATGCAACAGACAGCAATAGAGGGGCATTCTGACAAAATGACATCTGACATGGAAATATATGTGAGGCAAAAGTCTGAAGTTTAATTCTTTTGTGCAGAAAAAAATATACCATTGACATTCAGCGATAATTTCTGAACTTTTATGGAGAATGAACAGTGGATGTGAGTACAGTAAGGTGGTGGGCAATGCGTTCCAGCAGTGATGAGAGAAATGTGAAAGACAAGCTACATTCCAGATGGTCATGCATAACACACACCATACAATGAGGAGTGTCTCCATCAGTTTATCCACGCAAGTCAGCTGATTACCAGGGAATTCTATATGGAACTGAATATTGGGTTCAGTGCATTGGAAACAACAGTGGCAAAGTTGGAAAATCACAAAATATGCACTAGGTTGGTCTCATGAATGCTCACATAGGAACAGAAAAAACACCATATGTAATTTTGTCAGGTATTTGCCATTGGCCTCATCTAGCAAACAGCTCAATGGCACATCATGCCATTTAATACAGCTATGATGTGCAACATTATAGCAAAGCTAGGTACATTGAAGCCTGTACCCAACGCCAAAGCCTCACATTTTAAAACTTTCCTGTTTCACCTCAAAACTGTTATTTCATTCAAAATGATAAAAGATCTACTAATGGCACCAGCCTTAAAAAGGATACAGGATATATTTCTTGCTCGTTTGTAACAATTAAGTTTTGGGTTTATAGAAAGTCTCTCTGGTGCAGCTGAATTCCAAAGACAAAACGGTAGCTTAATATGGGAAAAATAATTACCAAAGGCTAAAATGAAGAAGAAAGGAGAGAAAAAATATACCAATATGGTTTTACTGATGCATTCTGTGTTGGAAATTAACACATGTCAGTCAGAATAAGAGACAATTATTATTCCTACTTCTGCTATTGTTAGGTTATGCTGAAAAAAAATGCGAAGTATGAGCCTAATGCATTCAACATGTGAGGTATGACTCACTACAGGAATTTCACATTTGACACCTTTATTTGTTACAGTGTCATCCGTAGAAGTTTCCTATTGTGTATTTTCAAATAGAAGATTGTCAGACATAGAAGAAGAAAAGGCTTTTGTTGTTCACACCACTAAACAACAGTTTTCACTATAATCAAAGGGAAGAGGTAGGGAAACAATGGCTCAAGTTAAATTTTTTTTAAAGTTATGCAGAAGTCTGATCTATGTAGATTGAAGTTTTCTGTTAACATTAAGTGGCATGTCACAGAAAAAGCCAGGCACTGCATCAGTGAGTCAGTAATAACTCAACACCTGTGGGATGGTTGCCTGGTATGTCAAAGAAAAACTTTCAGTGTACCCAAGTACTCCTTAAATATAAATCTCTAGGAATCAGTTCTCTTCTATGCTTGTTGGACAGTGATGTTAGGGCAGCCAGAAGTATTGGAACAGATGAGGCATGTCTTTCTTGCAACCACTTCTTCATAAGGGCTCTCAGCCTTTCCTTTTAAGGGAGATGCTCCAGGCCCCAGTCATCTTTGTGGCCCTTCACTGGACACTCCCTAGGAGATTCCCGTCTTTTTTGAACTGGGGAGCTTGGAACTAGAGACAGTACTCCACGTGTGGCCTCACCAGAGTAGAGAAGAGGGAATCAGTTCCCTCATACATCAGGAGAATGTGCTATAGAGCTGATTGAATTAGAGGAGCAATTGTGATAATCACAGAATCATAGAATGATAGAATTGCTCAGCTCGGAAAAGAACTTCAAGATCATCAAGTCCAACTGAAACCTAACTATGCTACCCTAATTCTAATAGGCCTTTGCTAAATCATGTCTGAGCACAACATCCAAATGGTTTTTGAACACATCCAGGGAGGGTGACTCAACCATCTCCCTGGGGAGCCTATTCCAGTGCTTAACCACCCTTTCTGTAAAGAAGTTCTTCCTGATATCTAACCTAAACCTCTCCTGGCACAACTTGAGGCCATTCCACTCGTCCTGTCACCTGTCACCAGTGAGAAGAGACCAACCCCGCTCTTGCTGCAGTCACCTTTCAGGTATTGGAAGAGAGCAATAATGTCTCCCCTCAGCCTCCCCTTCCCCAAACTAAACAGCCCCATTTCCTTCAGTCTCTCCTCATAGGGCATACTCTCCAAGCCCTTAACAAGCCTTACTGCCCTTCACTGGACCTGCTCCCGCACCTCCATGTCTTTTCTGTACTGAGGTGCCCAAAACTGAGCATAGTACTCAAGGTGAGGCCTCACCAGTGCAGAGTTCAGGGGCATGATTACTTCCCTAGACCAGCTCACCACACCATTCTTGATACAAGCCAGGATGACATGGATCTTCTTGGCCACCTGGGAACACTGCTGGCTCATATTCAACTGACCGTCCATCAGTACACCAAGGTCCCTTTCCATCAGGCAGCTTTCCAGCCACTTTTCCCCAAGCCTGTAGGGTTGCCTGGGGTTGTGGTGACCAAAATGTAGGACCTACCACTTGGCTCTATTGAAACGTACACTGTTAACCTTGGCCCATCAATTCAGTCTATCCAGGTCCCTCTGTAGTGCCCTTCTCCCCTCAGGCAGATCAACACTCCCTCCCAGCTTGGTGTCACCTGCAAAGTTACTGAGGTGCTGCATTGCCTCCAACACTGAGGGTGCACTCAATCAAGATCATTAATAAAGATACTAAATAGATGGAACCCCAGTACCGAGCCCTGGGGATACCACTTGTGACCGGCTGCCAGCTGGATTTAACTCCATTTACTACAACTCTTCAGGGCCAGCCATCCAGCCAGTGTTTCACCCAGCGGAGCACACACTCATTCAAACCCTGGGCACTCAGCTTCTCCATGAGGATGTTGTGAGGGACAGTGTCAAAAGCCAGTGTAGAAGTCCAGGTAGACCTCACCAACAGCCTTACCTTCATTCAATAAGTGGGTTGCCGTGTCATAGAACTAAATCAGTTTTGTCAAGCAGGATCTACCATTCATAAACCCATGCTGACTAGGCCTGATTCCCTGATTGACCTTTAGCTGATCCATGATGGCTCACAAGATTATCCATTCCATAACCTCCCCGCACCAAGGTGAGACTGATAGGTCTCTAGCTACCAGGATCATCTGGCCCTTTTTGAAGATGAGGTGTCACATTACAAGTGATAATGAACGAGGACAGAAAAGATCAAGGAAATAGAAAGAAAAATGATGTGAATCAGCACTGAGAGTTGGTAAGAAATAAGGTGCCTAGAAAAATAGATAGGGAAGTGAACTATATTATACAGGAAGGCTTTCATCGTGTGGAACAGGTATTTGAATCAGATTAACCTGATTCTCCCACTATAACAGGTACTTCTTTGATGTCTGTCTCCCTGCAGAATATCAGCAAGATTCTAGACAGAGGAGTCTGCTCCAGTCATAGGACTCTTCTAGATAGTCCAGAGTTTACTACTATTCTGAGCAGTTTAAAAAAAGAAAACAGATAATGTTGCTAAACAAATTTTTATCAGGGATGAAGAAGTGCTTATCAGCAATAAGGTCTCTCCAATGGCAGATCACCTTTAAAATGACCCTTCCTAAACTTTTGATCAGAGGTCAGTGTTGTTCTTCATGTAATATGTCCAATTTACTTACTACTTCTCTACACAAAAATTATAGCTATAAAGACTTCAGTAAAATTTTAAGTTGTAACAGTACCAATCCAATCCTGCTTCTCAGACAGATTGATGAGGAACACTTTAGCATTCTTCCCTGCTGGATTGTTGTAGGTTCCTTTTGTGCTGTTTATCATCATTCTGTTTAAAAATCAGATAGTAATGGTAATGAAAAAATAAAGACTCAGTACAAGTCTTATTATATCAGTTTCTATTGGCTACTATGTTGTTAGTTTATCTTTGCTGTTGTGAGCCTAAAAACATTCGAGACTTCTGGGGTAAAACTTTTCTTTTTCTTATTTAATAGCACCATGAGACCAAGCTCATATCCAGAGGCAACTCGTATCCACTGACTAGAGTGAACAGTAGTCCACAAATCATGGCAAAATTTAATCTGCAAAGATTAAGACCACATACAATGCTTCCTAGCTAAAATATGTCTATTTGGCAGCTCCTGCAGATCCTTTCCTTGCTAGAGGACAGATTGCAGTAATTTATAGATGGTAAACAATGAATCTGAACATTCAGTGCATAACTAGCACTTTGGACCATTAAAAATAATGGTTAACACCTAATAAAAATAAAAAATAATAATTAAAAAAAAGCAAAACAAGATTTAATTGACATGAATTTGCCTAATTCATGGTTAGAAAACAGAAAACTGACAGGATTACAAAACATCAAGTAGCCAAGAAGGATTAGCAGAAATGTCTAAGGAAAAAGAGCTTACTCATTAAAAGCCTGGATCTACTGATGATTACAATTCTTACAAACCTTCATTTTGCTAGTCTGGAAACTACCAGAAAAGTACATCACTAATATTATTCTTTCTAAAATATGCCACTTGTCAATTATTAGTTCCAGAATGCAGTCCCTGAAAGGCTTTTATTGGAAGTGCACATCCCTGCATGACAAGTTTAAGGCAGCAGGTTTGCCTTTCTCACCTTTTTTGCCTTTTTATAGTCCAGGTGCACTTGAGTTTCATCAGCCTCAGCAGCTTAGAACTGCACCTCTAATCATATTTTGGAATTGTGGAATAGTTAGATTAAAAGGAAATCACAGAAGTTTTCGGGTATAAACTGAACCACAAGGAAGGGTCAACTTTAAACTCAGAGCCAATTTCACTGTTAGCTCTTGAAGCTCGTACCTATCAGGAGTCTTTCTTCCTGTAGACTGAAGGTGAGCATGAAACTTAGGGCCAACTCAGAATTAAAAAAGGACTACTAAAGACAACCTCTCAAAGACAACCAACTACTAAAGTCTCAACCTCTCTTCTAAAGACCATCAGAAATACTGTGTGTTGTCCAGTAAAAACTCACATAAAACAGAAAACTTCATCTCAGATATGTAACTTCCTATGCTGCTAGCATATTCAAAGAAGTAGTAATCATTATAATCATATGAAAACAAAACAGCAAAAAAAAAAGGTTGGGATGGACCTCTGCGTGTGACCTAGAGCATTCCTTGTTCAGAGCATGATTTGACAATGCCTGTGATAGATTTCTGGTTTTCTCAGTAGTCAGGGTAAAATGGTGGAAGACGGGGCAGAATTCAGGCATCAGTCACTCTGTTCCCTCCTGAAGAATTTACTCCTTTATTTCTGTCTTCAAAATCAATTTTTTGATGCACATAAATGTAGGAAATGTATATATGCATATATATTCAAGTTTGTGGATATACCCATGTTTGTGGTCACAGCGTATTCCCAGAATTCCTGCTTCTCTCTCTCCAAAGGCAAAGAATAATCTGAACCTTGAATATATATATAAATCATAATTCCATGATCTTTTACAGTTTCTAGGATTGCAAAAAATAAAAATATTGCCTAGAGAATATGCATTGAAACATGTAGTGATATCTACTGAAATGTACTCCGAGACAACCCAAGCCTCGAGTCTTCAAAATACGGAGAGATGGTGTTTAAATTTAAATTGCCAGATATTAAATTTTGTCCAGTGTTTTGGTTTCAGTGTTACTTTCTTTTCAAATTCTGATATCAACATGGTAGAAGTGTCACTAAATATATTAACAACAAATAAACAAATCAATAGCTTTCCTAAAATGTTGGATAGTTCATAAAACAAAAACAAAGGCAAAAACAAACAAACAAACAAAAAGACATCCCAAATTAATCTTGCCCTTTTCTAGCATTGGAAATAGGAATTTTGTAAAATAGTAGCCTTAATACCTAAGTCCAAACTTCTTTCTTAAGTAATTTTGAATCCAGACTGGGAATATAGTTCTAATGCAATTGTGGGCTCTAATATTGCATTCTTATCATAACACTTGCAAAATTCTTGGCATTCTTTTGGGACATGTTAGTACTGAATCGTGTTGTTTTCCATTTAAAGTTGAAGGCTTTCCCCAAGACAGATGTAACTTGGTGTTTTATTTGTTTGTAATTTTATCTTATTTTTTAAGCCAGGCAGAAACATTAGAGTGAGTTCCTCAACTGTATGTATAATATATTAAACATAAACATACAATATATAATAAACTTTAAAACAGAAGACACAGAGGTGTACACATAACAGCAAGTCAGCTTTTAAAACAAAGAAATCTTTTCTCAAGTCAACCACTTTTAAGTATAGTGGTTTAATTTACGCACAGAAAGACCCTTTAGGGAAGAAAAATCTTATAGAAGCTGACTGGATATATACTTTTTTATTTCTCTTTTGCTTCCCTATGGAATTACAAATTTCTTTTCTTCAGAGTGAAAAGGCTTTTATGAAGTTTATTCTGTTAAATTGATTTCTTTAGCACTAATAAGCAGTTTTTAAAGAACAGATATTGAAATACGACTTTCTCCCTCTCGGTAGGACATTTTATATTCATCTGCCCTTCAAAAAATTGCCTGCTGTTAAGGATTGATTTTTCATTTCAGTAAGCCACATAAGACAAGTCCCAAGTTTACCATGGTAGTCTGCAAGACAAAGTCATTGAGAAAGAGCAAGTGAGAGCTCCACCCAGGGGGGTGTTTCTGCCTTTGCACTGGAGGAAGAAATATTTGTACTGTTATGACAAACTACCCCGTGCTTTAACAGTCTTAATAAAATCTGGAAATAGCAGTGATTCTTGTAGTATTTGTAGTTTCCTTGTTTCCTGAAAGGCATATATTTTGGGAGTGTATTACCTAATTATTTCTGAAATAAATATTTAATATTTTTCTTTCGCTAGAACCGTATGTGAGCACTTTCTTGTGCACATCCACAAGCAATGAAAATATAAGCTCTTTTCTACAGTGGCCAACACCATGAAGTGTATAAAATGTATTAGAAACTGGAGAACAGTGTTCAAGGGAGAATCACTACAAAAAAATGATATCTTATTTGGTGTGTAACTTCACTACTCAGACTGTTCCATATAAATACATATGTCTCTCCAAAAGTAATGTAATCTATTTATTTCCATGGAATCTGCAACAAAGAGCACAATAACAACACCTGATGGGGCAAATTCTCAGGTACAAAACACTATTTTCCAACAGTCACTTCCATTAGCTGTGTATTTTCATCAGCAGTGAACAAAAGCATTAGCTACAGAGCAGGAGCAGCCCTTGGACTCACAAATCTTGTAATATAATATTAAGATTATATATTTTCTTGATGTCAAAGGACTACATAACAAAGCTCAAATTGGCCCATTAACCAATATAATAATATTTAAATGCTAAAAAGGGTCCTCCAGACATAGCAGACATTTTCTGCTTGCTGTATCCTCTCATTTCCCCACTGCTTGGTTCCATTTTTGGAAAAACTGGAGGTCTTCAATGACATTCTTCTGCTTTTATGATTTCCCAGTTTCAGTACCCAAACTGCTAGCTGCCACCAGCGACAAAATCTAAGTGAAAGTAATTGTGGTAATGGGTCTCATCCACAGAAACAGGAGAAACATGACTTCACAGACAGAACACAACCAGTGGTACTGTTCACAGGACACACACGCAGAGAAAATATTTACTGAAAACTGTACAACTCTTCTGCCGCCACACTGTGCTTTTCTGACCACTGGCTACGTGCAATGTTTTCAAGATATCTCCAAAATGTTTTATTTTCTTCTAGTTCCTTTTTAATTCTTGCTACATACTTACCGTGAGAAAAGTCCTCAATGTGTCAACTCATTCTCTATCGCAGTAATCATCCTTGAGTGAATTCGATGTGTTCCTCCATTCTTATGTAAGACAAAGCTTTGTTAACACAGATAATTGCATAACGGTCTTCTTTGATGACTGTAAGCAGTCTAACTCTGATCACATTACTCCATTTCTCCAAGCTATAAAACAAATAAGTAAGCAATAAATAACAAAAAACTTATCATTAAACATTAGATAAACTAAAGAATAAATCAAGAGAATGGCTAGGCATTTTAGAAAATAAAAAACTGTTCAGCAACTATGTATTGGATATGATGGTTTGAATCACTACTTAACAAGAAAAGAAAAACAGAAAAATTAGCTTTCTGTATGTGTAACCCATACAAATGTAGTAATTCTTTTAAAATATTTAATTACATTGAGAAAAAAATAATTAGGTGAAAAATATTTTTCTTATATGAAATTAGATAATAAATTATTGTCTACTGGAAAATAAACTGAAACTAGAGAACGACTTCAGTTTAATTTCTGGGTATATTTGCTTTGGTTTTACAAGTATTTAGTATTCCAACATTATAAAAATTAAACATACTTCTTTTTGAAGCAGCATGCTATAATTAAGTAACAAAAAAAAAAAAAAAAAAAAAAGAGCATAAAATTAAACAAAATATTTTGGTAGGTTTGTTTGGTTGGTTGGTTGGTTTGGTTTGGTTGGTTTGTTTGTTTTTTTGTTTGTTTTGTTTGTTTGTTTTGTCAGAGCATCAAGAGATCCATCACTTGCTCATTTGCCCCATTACTTGATGGGACAAACTCTTGATGGGGAAACTAGCTGTTGATTTCAGTCTTTGTCATGATTTTGACTTTGAAGATTTCTGATTCAGACCCTTTTTATAGCCAACACATGTCAACAATTTCAGACAGCTGTGAATAGCATGATGAAGCAATTCAGTTCATACACTGAAGTAATTCAGAATGCTTGATTCATTCAGAAATGCAACCTATTTTCCTGTATCCATGTGCCTCCTATTTGGCATCTCTCCTGTAAGAACTAGAGTGGTTCCTGTAACTGCAGGGGACTAGCAATACCATGAATAAATAAATACCCAGCCGTGTTCCTGTAGAGATTGTTTAAGAGATATTAACCACTGGTCTTGGATGCATGAAGTGCAATTACATAAGAAACGAATATTAGAAGAAATCAATATTTTAAAATGGGTAAGAACTGTGATCTGTTAAAATGGATACACCAAAAAATAACCCATGTTCTGCTCACATCATTTATTCCTTTGGCCACTGGGCATCTCACCTTTAATTTCCCCATTTCTCAGATTACAATGTGGGACGTCATAGCTGTATCTCCCCCTCTTTCATCGCTGCTATTAGAACTCATCAGTTGCAACAACTTTGAGTGCTCACAGTGCTATAAACTGTTATCAAAATAAAGAGCTCTCCTTGCTCTTTAAGGTAAGCTTCCTGTTGACTTCCTCATAGGAAGAAGCAGGTCCTTACAATTTGTCATGATAATGGCAATTCTTTATCCATTCAGTACCTACTTTCTAATTATGTATGACCTCAGAAAGACTGCTTGCTTGTAAAAATGAAGACCTCCTGGACTTGCAGTGGTGTTAAACAGGAGCTGCAATGATTGTCATGTCCACCACCTTTCCCTACAAAGTGACTAATCGTACCTCTCAGATACTTGTCAAGCCTGATTTTAAGACTCCAGCGGTAGGATTTCATTACATTCCCAATCAATTTTCTCCAGAATTTTACTCTTCTTACAATTACATTTTGATTTTATGTTTAAACTAAATAACTCTTTCCAAAAGTGAGGTCTGTTCTTTTTGTCTAATTCAAAATGAGCACAGTGAAAATGTTATTGAATTTTCAGAAGTCTCTTTTTCAGGTATTTAAGACTGTCATCATTTCCTAGTTTATCTTTCCTTTCTCTAGGCTCAGCAATGCTTCATTCAATCTTTCTTGAGAAGCCATGCTAATTCATGACCTGTCATCACTATCCCTGTATTCTCCAAACTGCTTCTGATCAGTTTATTTTGCCAAATAAGAAAGGTTGTGCCAAAGCCTGATTTCTTCACTGGAGCTCTCACTATTACTGCTGAGCAAATTTAAAGCTTGTGAGTTCCCAAGGTGTGTGATGTCATTGCAGAATTCCATGGAAGCGAGGTGGCAATTGAGCGGCATTACTCTTGTGGCCAAATCTGTCCTAACAATTTGCACAGTACAATAGGAGAAGACCTGAAGTTGATATCCCAGTGTCCAAACTGTTCTGTATAAAGGGAGATTACTTCTGACTAGCTCTAGATTGGTCACAGGGACTATATGCCCATCAATGCTTGCAAAACATGCAATATTTTTGTCATCCAAAAGTATTCTGTTCTCCATTTAACTGCTCTGTGATGCACACAGTCACATTAACTAGAGCGTGTACTCCAAAAATTCATTACTCATCTGAAAAAAATAAATAAATAAAAATGCAAGCATATCCAGACATGTTTTTTGGATGTGCATTAGGATTCTTAAAATAAGCATATCATTTATTTATTATGGGATGACTGCCCCAACCTGAGAAGCTTAAAGCATATGAGTTAGACAAGCAATTGAGATGTTCTCAGAATGACAAATGCAGAAGGCTAGATTCACACTTCTTTTTCTGAGTGAAGGATTAGTATCAGAAGAGGAAAGTAGGTTCTGTTATGCTTTATTTTGGTTTCTGTACTTCTACTAAATTTTGTATAAGTTTCAGAACGTTGAACACAAACTGCAGTCAAATTAAAATGTGGTTATACCTATTCTTCATGAGACATTTCTGTAAGACTTGGGTCTTGAAGGGGTAGTCTCATAGCTGTGCAACACTAAATCTTTTCTGCTGAGGATGCAAAGTTAGTAATATAATTTGGAGATAGAATAAATCATCAATTTCTGGAAAATTGAATGAGGCCCTTATTTAAGAAGAAAATTTTATCCTTTGAGGTATCGCTTGCAACTCTAAAGTGGAGCACATCAGATTTTAATGCATGGCAGTGGGAGATAATTCTTAACTTTTTTTGAATTTCTTGTCTTTGAATTTTCTTAATTCCTGAAGAATAACACTCTTCCAAACACAGGGTACTTCTCAGAGTGAATGATAATTAGTTACCTAGGAAACAAACTTGACATGCTACTAGTCTTCAGCTCTGCTTTCTCTGAACTCCTAGAGATAACAGAATTTGAGAGGTAGCTTTTTAGTGCGTTTAAGCAGAAACCAAACATCCTTATTGTACTTCCTTTCAGTAATGATGTTCAAAATGTGAAAGTCCTGTGGCTGGAATTAGTATGTCTAGTTGCTAAGAACTGCATTAATTCAATCTTATGTGAATACCTGTTTCAAGGATTAGGATTATGTTTTTTCTTTTATCTTTTTAGGAACAGAACAAGAAAAGTTAAATGGAATATGTTTCTTGCATGTTTCTCTTAACCTCTCAATCTCTCAAAGATGAAATCATGTAGAACAGAAGGTAGGAGAGAATGTTTAAAAACAAAAAACAAAAAACCAAGCACTGTCAATCAACCTAATGGTTCAAATGAAGAAATTTGATAGAAGATACTTTGCAGTACTACAGAAGTTCCCCATTTCATGGATAGGCTTCATTTAATAAAAATGAAATAGCATGAGTTTTGTTGAAGAGAAAATGAACTTGGACTAAAGTCAGTGCAAAAACTGCTACTGTGATAGTTAATGTTTCAATAAATACAAACAAAAATTGAAGCAAGAAATTAAATGCTTTTGCCTATCCATTCCATTTACTTAGGCTCTTTAACTCCAATTTATTTGCAGTTGTTAGTTATCACACTGAAATGTGCTACACTTCATTGACTTCATTAACTTCCATAACCTTAACATCTATTCTTCTAAATTCAGATGTTGAACCGATGTTTTCAGGTTAGCTAAATCAAGTGTAGTTTATGACAGAAAATTACACATTTTACTGTTATTTTCTGGGCCAATCATGGTTATTCCTAGTGAGTTGATAACAGAGAGTATAGCTGTAGATGCTATTTGAAATTGTATTTATAAAATCAACTATCACAAGTATTATCAAAACTTGTGGGCTTTAAAAACTGCTTATTGCATTTTGAGCTTTACTCCAGAAAGACAGTGCCTGAAATTTTCCCCCAAGAAACAAAATTCCTATTTCCTAATTTTGGAGATTGACAAGATGTGACTAGCAGAAGAGCTATTATGCTCCAAGTCTGAATTAAATCCAGTCTATTTCATGAACAAGTTGCCACCTTAAATCACTTATTTACGTTTCAATGATTAGAGGTTTCCTAGCTAACCCCCTCTACATTTGACTATTATTCACTACCAGCTGGCTAATGATGAAATTCCATCTATGCATATTCAAAATCTCTGAGCTCATATTTGTTCCTCTTGCTCTGCATTGGTTGTGGCTGGTTTTAATTTTTATCTTACAGCTGCTGCTGTTAACTACCATGTCAGTATTGTCTTTTCTTGGGAGCATACGTTCCCAGGACCTCTCTGAGTTGTTGTAGTTAATGTGGAAGGAGGAAAAGTTTAGCACTGACTTCACCTGTTTACTTGCTGAAGGGCATCGGAACATTTTCTACTCCTTAAGTTCAAGGCTATCCATTCTCTGTCTGGTATTTAGGCAGGAGCTGTGAGAGAGCTGAAGCTCCTGACAGCATTCCTTCCTCTTCCCTTCCTCAAAATGGAAGAGATAAAGAGAACCTCATCTTCAATTGAATTCTCCTACAGGTGAGAAGTTATTACCTCTAAGTTAAAGAGATCCGTAACCATATCATGACTGCAGATGTGAGCAGCCTCATCTTCACCTGAGTTCTCCTGCAGCTGAGAAGTTGTTACCTCTAAGCAATCCATAAACATATAATGACTTGCAAATGTGAGCAGCACTTACAAGAATCTTTATTTATGAGATACATTTGGAATATTGTGTTTCATAGACACTGAGGGAAGGAGTGAGTGTTTTTTGAGGAGCTGAGTACAATTGTCAAAATATGCAGGAACTGTGAGTGCATCAGTCTTGAAAATCTGAATTGCAAGTCAGATATTCATGCTTGCATCTGAAGTCTTTTCAAATAGTGACAGAACTACTCCATGACTCATTCACATTTATTATTTTTCAGGAATGTTACTTCTAATGGAGATCATCTAAAGTGAAGTGATCGGATGATATTAAAGCTAACACATTATCTGCAAAGTAAACTTTACAGAGTAACAAATATACTCCTAGTATTAATGCCTGGAACTAAATATTGGAGGGTAATTATGGCAAACGTTAATTTCACTGATTTAACTGCCCATATTGAATTTAGTGATAAAGTATTCTTAGAATGAAGACCAACTTATTACACTGATGTTTCACTTTCTATGACCGTGAAAGTCTATCTACATACACATGGATATGAGAAACCTACATTTGAACACGGAGCTGCACAAAATATCTCCTGAACGTAAGGCAAAGTGCTTATCAAAATACAACTCCTGGAACTGCAATTAATCCAAGACAGAAGTTCCACAGGTTTTTAGCCCACTGGAAATTTTCGGTTGGCATTAGCTATTGGCTGGGATCTTGATTCAGTCTCCGTTAGCTGACTAACACAGTAGCATAATATTTTTTTAAAAAAAAGATCAAATAAATTGTATAAATGAAGTATATAGTTGGAAATGCAAAAATATGTACAAATATATCTTTATCCTAATTGAGACCATTTCACACTTAGGTTTAGTGAAGTAGTAAACCTGCAGCAAATATTCTTCTCAGGCAAGAATTAATCTCACGATTTGATACAACTGTTTCCTCCAAATGATAACTAGTCCAAACTACGTAAAACATTTACAGAGAGCAGAAGTCTAGAAATGGTTTTCCAGTGAACACTGAGAAACCAGAATAAAGAAACTCTTGTCAGAAATTTTAATGTTTTCTTTTCAATTTAGACATGCAGTGTTGACAACCTTTCTATCTAAGTTTTAATGGAACAATATGCCTTTGAGGATAAACACAGAAACAGTACAAAATATGAATAGAACACAGACAAATGCCAGAATGCCACCCTATTAAGTTCTCAACTGTCAGCTAGATCTCATCACACTGGACTAGACCATCCAGACCCTTGTGACCAAATAAGTCTAAGCATTTGGAACCATCTTTTTTTTCTTCTGACTAGAAAATTCCATATTGGTTGAATAAGTATTCAGGAAGACACCAAATGACTTTTTCTCATTTAAGACACTGTGTATATGTTAAAAACTATTAAACTGGTTCTTCAGCTCAGATGTAGTGCCTATCTTCTGTGTATATGGACTCATTACAAATTTTCGGTCTGTTAAAAGCAGCTACCAGAATGATCCTTCCACACTTAAGAGAGGAATTTTGTACTAGCTAGTCTCCTCATCCTGTCTCTTGGAGTGCATATTTGTTGTTTGTTTTTTGTTTTTGTTTTTGTTTTTTCACATTAAGAAATCTGCATCTCTTTAGTATTTTGATGTCCTCAGGTTTTGTGCTCCCTTCTCCTTCTGGTAGACAACAAAATATTTACTTCTGTTGTTGTCTACTTCTGGTAGACAACAAAATATCTACTTCAATATATCTACTTCAAATTATCTACTACAGATATCTACTACAAAATATCTACTTCAATATCTACTGTTCAAACATCTACTTCCAGTACATCATTTGGTTATCTGTCTTTGCATCCCTAATCTCAATTGAGAGGGAAATAGTTGCTTTTTTGAAGTATGTGGAAAGTGAGGTTTTTTTTGTATCTCTCTTTTATTTTCTTTTTTTTTTTTTTTTTTTTTGAAATAAAGCTCTGAAATTACCTAGGTCCTTCTACAAAATGTTCATAGCAAGTGTGTTTTGTGTAGCATTGTGTATATTCCATTTAACTGATAATACAGCTACAAAGTAGGGTTTCTCTGTTGCTGGAATGATTTTTCAGTTCACTCTATACTCCTGCTTAGTTTTGATCCTTTTGTTATCCTCTAGATCTAGGTTATAGATCTAGAGATGTTATCTAGAGATCAAGGTTATAATCCTGAATATTAATTTTGTCATTCATTGCAGTGTGCTTTTGGCACATTTGAACATGTAACTTATCTTAGAAGAATAATTTCCTGCAGACTCCGAAGAATATATTATTCAAGCTAAGAATACAATACATCATTAGCATGAAAAAAAAAAAAAAAAAAAAAGTTTATTTTGTACATAGGCAGATAAATAATTTGAAAATGCTCTGTTCTACAGTAAGGTTCAAGGTAGGACTGAAGAATAACACAAGTATTGTGATATTCACACTAAACTGGAGACAACTTCATTGTAGCCATTAGCTCATGAAAATAAGCTTTGTTTCTTACACTGGAATGTCCTTAGTGAAAGTTTAATTTGACAGCATGCAAGCATGCAGTTTGCATGGAGCTATGAATTATGAAAACACAATAGTAAAGAACTTCCCAGAGTTATATTTTTGGGGATTATTAAGTCTAACTTAGATGTCAGACTCCAGATGAGACACATCACCACGAGATATATAAATGGTTATCCTGATTTCGGGTATTGGCAATTCTCAATTTTTAATGACTGTGGTGCTCCTTTGGGGAATACACACTTGGGAAGTCAGCAAATTTGTCTGATATGTACACCTAATGAAAATCTCTCTTCTTTTAGTTTAAAACCATTCTCCTTTGTCCATGACCAATCACTATCAGATCATGTAAAAAATCAGTCTCCACCTTCCTATAAATAGAGAAAGACAAGTTTTAAAGAAAAAAAAGGGTAGATTGAAATCAAAAATTAGGAAGAAATTCTTCATTACATGATTGGTGAGGCCCTGGCACAGGCTACCCAGAGAAGCTGTGGATGTCCCATCCTTGAAGGCTTTCAAGGCCAGGTTGAATGAGGCCCTGGGCAACCTTTTCTGGTGGAAGGTGTCTCTATCCAGAGGAGGAGGATTGGAAATGGACTACATTAAAGTCTCTTCTGCCTATGATTAAAATTGACTTGCTTTCTTTCACTGCTAATAAACATGTAACTTAATTTTCATGCAATTTATTAAAAGGATTTGGCATTTTCTTTGCTTATTTTCTATTGTTCTCTTTGCAGGTTTGTTTGTTTCAAAGAGCTTGGTTAATTCTGGACTCCTCTGATTCTACCCTACTTTATATATATCTTAATACAATAAATTGTCATTTATGAGTTGAGTGTATTTTGAAATTCATTTTACAAAAGTCTTTGATCCTTATACAAGGAGGAAAATGTGTTAGACTGTGAATGTGAGAACACGACATATTCTGATATTAGTATCATTCAGTCAGTGATCCATTTTTACAAAACAGTGACATTTTGTATTTTGAGTAGACTCTATCCCTTTATATCAGCATCAAGATTTTCTCCTCAGTGGTATGAGATAGTAAATAATTTGTTTTAAATTTTTGAGTTTGACATTGTTTAAAATTATACAGAAAGTATTTGGATGTCTTAAGATTTATGGAGAACTGACACCATATATGATACCAATTTGTGTATAAATTCTGGAAGAGATAATAGTGCTTTCATTCTAGAATGAGTTGGTAGACAGCGGGTAGAGAAGCTGGGATTCTGCAGAGATCACTTAGTTTAGCAAATTGTCCAAAGATACTTATTCTATATTTACTCTAAAAGATGTTTTAAGAATCTATTAAGGGATCAGAGAAAGAGGCAACAGAGAGTGATTTTGCACTCTTGATAATGTTCCAAGTTTCCCATAGCAGTGACAGAGTTCTTTTAATCTGGTCAAAATGCAGTTTCTTAGTTCTACTATTCAGAATTTGCTGTTTCCTTCAGGTGTTGTAGGTTTTATATTTTACAGAATAAATCTTAAGCTTAACTATAGTGATTACACTTTCAATTATGATATAGATTGTGAGTACACTTGAAATAATTGGTTCAAGGAGGTTGAGGTATTTCATTTTGCTTAGCAAAATATTCACCACAGCTTGGAAGAATAATATTATTATAAAACCTTTCCTTCACACATCCTTTTCAGTGATTCAAGCATGAAAACAATCTTGATTTCCATTATATACCAGCCTTGTTAACATGGTGGTTGATACAGCTTAAGAAGATATGTATTATCTATACGGGAACACCTTCCTGTGCTTGAGTGCATTTAAGAAGATTGGGTTTGGTAACATAAAATTATAATGACTTCTCTTCCCTTCTGTGAAATTATATTATGTACATTTTTTTTTTTTTTTTTCCCTAGGAGAATAATTGCCTTAAAATTGTGATGTTCTATAGTTATACCTGTACTCTATAGTGTGCTTTTCCTGATGAATTTATCAGAAAATTACTTTATTACTGCAGCAACCGCACAAAGATTCTGAAGCAGTGAAAGAGAAAAATAATTTGGCCAAAGTACAGGACAGTAGGAATATTACTGTAATCAGTTAAATTCCTATTAGTGTTCAGTATTTTGTGTGTGTGTGTGTATATATAAAAGGGGATGCCCTCTGTTCATAGAAATATAAGTATATATTAAATTAAATGTAGAAGACTATTTATCTTGGAATTAAGCTACTCTTGGTTCCACACACACACACAAAAAAAAAAAAAAACGAAAACAAAAACAAGATATTTTTGACACTGCAAAATTTAATTTCTGAAGTAATTGTAAGGAATATAGCATTTTTAAAAAATCTTACGTGTAGTCCCATTGTTTATCATTTTCTGCTTCTACTTTTGTCCTTACGTTCTATACTTCTGCCTGGTAGCTGGAATTTGTGTAGCTGTTGACTGAGATGAACAAATGGAATAGCCCCATTGCTGGCTTATAGACAGCATATGATAAACATATGTTCTGATCAACTTGCCATACACCAAACCATAACCAAGACAACCTGTGAGGAAAGATGCTGTGCGAAGTGATTAGGCATGCAATTTCTAGGAGGGAGAGAGCTGAATTAATCCTATCCAATAGAGCAGCTAGTAATACAGACTAATCCTCCAGTGGTAGATGGGACACAAGTCTTCTTGAATGAATAGGAAAGGATAACAAAAAACAATCTTTTGTGCTAAGAAAACTGGAATTTTTAGCTGAAATGGATAAGCATACTTACATGAAATGTGGAAAATCACTGGGTGTCAAATGGAAAATCCATCTGATTTTCTTTCGAGACTTTCAGAGATGGCAAACTCAGGATGTTTTTGTCATCTCCTGTACTCAGGAACAGTTTGCTCCAAAATTAGAATTTGGAGAACAGAATTTATACTTAATAAGGTAAAACATTAAAAAACGGGGCAAATTCTAATGGCAGGGTAACTTATCTCCTGTCTCAGTGACTCAGTACACATTTCAGCCCTTCTTTAGTTTTTAGTCTGTGACATTGAATATTGGAGATTTTTTTCCTCCACTGTGAGGACAGGAGGTACCTTTAAATTCAGTCTTTCTTCACACCAGTCTCTGAATTTCCAACAATAGTATTAAAATTTTCCAAGAAAAAGATATTCTTGCTTCTCCTGTCTATAATAACTGTTTTAAGAATAATCACCAAGAAGCCAAACAAACATAGCTTTTGCTTCACTTCAGCTTCTATTAATGTACAAAAGAAAACAAATACATATCTGGATGCCTGTTCAGTGAATATCCAGAACCATCAAGTCTGAACAAGCATAAAACAAATTACAATTCAGAAGAGTTGTATGGAATTTAGAAACTAGTTGCCAGACATCACCAATGATCAACCCTTTGTGACCCTATATCTAAATACTTTGGGGCTTGTTCAGATTAATTTACTAGAGTAGAAAGGGCATTTTCCACAAATAAGCTTGGGATGAAATGTGAAACTGCCCCTGAGCAATCAGATACACACAACTTTCATCATTTCTTCACACAGAGCTTTCAAAGGTTTTCTTTGACTTAAAAACATACATTTCTAACACACATTCTTGACGGAGAATCTGCATATTCTGAATCCTGGACATGCTATGAAGTAAGAATACGGCCCTCTTGTGCTGTTTGTTCTGCCTGAGTTTACAGTGATAGAAAATGTTTTTTGATGATTGAGTTGCGCACTTTATCCTTTGATAACCCTGGGATGAGAAGGAAACTATTATGTTCACATAGTTACAGAGTTATTTAACTTTGACCGCAATGCTAGTAAGAGAAGGAGTGTTTGTTTTGCAGCCTACAGTTGGCACAACATGCTTGAGGATTGCTCAAAAGTTAAACCAGGTTTTTGATTTTATGGATTTCTAATAGCGGTGCTGCAGAATTAATGTTAACGTGTCCACAGTAACTAGCTGGCTCTGTTTTGTTCACTTTATTAAAATTTCATCGATAAAAGATCCTAATTTGTCTAGACAAACTGTTCCAACACAGAATTTATCTGGCCACCAGTCATCAGTGCTTCCAGAACATTAAAAGAAGATGTAAGCACACTGCCCCTTTTACCCATAATCTAGAAAGCACTAATACTGAAGACAGTATATGATACACATAAATCATTATTCTAAAACCATATAAGGTCAGAATTGAGCTTCCTTAAGATATAAACATCTCATACATCTCATGTTGCATCCCTTTTAAAATAAACACAGTAACAACCATGGAAAAAATCACTTCCACTGTATTTTTTTATTAGTAGCTTCCTAGAAGTGTGAATGTGTGAATATAAAACAGCTTCTAAAACTTGTAAGGGAAAAAAAAGGAATGTTATTCCATGATAAACTTGTTGGCTTTTTTTTTCAAAAATTTAAATTAAAAAAATTATTAAAGATCCATCTACATATAGTTTATTTGTTTTACATGTCAAATTCATTGGAACAACTAAGATGTCTTGGAAAACAGCCAAGGATGAGCATACCTGCTGAATTTTCCTTTCTTTCATTTAAAGCACTAGAATTTCTGTACATGGGCTGCAGCATTTGAAACTCATTCTCTTTCAAATGAAAAGAAAAAAAAACAAAAGACTGATTCTCTTTTAAAAGCCAACCATTTCAACCTTCAGCATCCATTATGTTATTTCTTCCATTTGAAATTACAGTAAGTAGACCTTGCTAACAGCTTAGGCTGTGTATTCACTGAGATAGAAGATACTCTATTTTCTGTTTTCTTTCTACTCCTCTTGTACCTGAATTTATCCTGTTCTATGGCAGCAGAAGCTAACAGATGGCACTTGAATTCCTGTGTAATGTCGTGTGTGTTCATACCAGGGAAATGGGGTTCTTAATTTTTTGTGTGCCAACATGATGACACTTAGAGAGAGTTTATAATAAATAAAAAACAGTTGACCATTTTGTTTCAGTTTCCATTCCAAACTGGGCTTCATTTCCCAAAGAAGAAAT
This sequence comes from Centrocercus urophasianus, assembly GCF_019232065.1. NCBI lineage: Eukaryota > Metazoa > Chordata > Aves > Galliformes > Phasianidae > Centrocercus > Centrocercus urophasianus. The sequence goes on from NW_024885344.1 coordinate 8,858,295, forward strand.
GGAATACTTAAATTTACCAGCATCTACCCTTTACTTTGGACAAGATGGAAAGTGTCTGGGTGTCTTTTCCTTTCAACTTCATATTTAAATGCCAGGAATACTAAATTACACTCCTCACTCTTCCTTTCTGCTAGCTTGAGTAGATATGCTGCTTCAGAAGGAGTAGCTACTTAATCACGGGGTCCTGCAGCACTCCCTGTGAGGAGTTTCACTGACATGGAACAGCAATTTGCGTGAAGTTCCTGGTGTGAGAAGAAACCCCTTTCGTTGTCATTATCACCACAGAAAGATGTTAGAATTGTCCAGCCAATTTTTTTTGTTGTTGTTGTTAGTATTATTCTTCCCCAGATACTCATTTTTTCGAGTGATTTCGTGCCATCATTCATTCTGGTGTTATTTTCAATATAGCACATCACTTATTTTGACAGGAAGAATACTTACAGGAGAACTTCTTAACCAGACTAGAAATTAAAGTTGAAAACAATATAACTTCTCTTATTTCATTTTCAAGTAGATGGTTGTAAATATTTATCAGTTTGAAATGGCTTTCACTAGCTCACTGTATATTTTATTGATTTAATTTTCGCACCTGGTGCACCATGCTACTGAGATTCTGTGGAAAATACAGGAGCACAAAATGAAATGAGTCCCCATGGTGCATGGTGTAAAGCTGAGGATATAATAATGACTTTAAAAGTTTGTCTTGTTTTCAAGTCTCTCCTAGAACCCAGAGCCAGGATTTGCCTACACAAGGTTAACTCAGAGAATTCTTCCATATCCAGATGTTCACAAGAGGCAGACAGAGGATGAGGAGGAAGAGGAGAAGGACGTGTGCAAACTAGAACACAAATGCATTTAATTCTTGTCAGTATGGTTTTAATCCAAAAAGGACTTGTACATATTTCTCTATCAAAAAAGCACACTGTCATCTTTCCATTTTGTGGAAGATACAGATAGTCATCGCCAGTGGTGAGGACTGTCATTCTGAATGTTTGAAACCACAGTAGAAAAATATAGCTCATGCCTTTGTTTGAGTAAATTATGCAAAAGAACTTTCTGTTTTCAAAACTGTCAAAGCAAAAACGAATGGCAATCTGCAATTTGCTAACAAAGCCACAGGAATATAATTAAACTCAACCCCCTTTTTTACAGTTATAACTTGGGGTAGAGTGAAAGGCAATTTTCTAAAAATTGCTAATCAACAACAAAGTCTTTGACATCGTGAAAAGCCATTTGCCACTAGACAGATGAGTTTTCGTCTAAGCTTTTCCTCTGGGTGTGATGCTAGCACGTGGTGTCTAGGGAAAGAACAGAGGTACCATCTAGGAGAAACATGTCTTCTCTTTGCCATTCTTCATATAGCATCATATTAAAGTAATTTCTGGATGCTCTGCAGGTGAAGAAAGAGGTTCAGAAGAGTTTTTATGACAAGTGAGATTAAATAAAAGATGAGATAATTCACAGGCAATTGAGAACTAACAACCACAGGGCAGGTTCCATTAAGACCAAGTCATTCCTTGAGGTCATTTAATACACAAAAAAGCACCTTGTTTATTCTGTGATTCCTAATCAACCCTGTGTCTGGTGGGGTTCAAGATTTGCTATAACTCTTAAATCATGAATTTGAGGAAATGAGAATCAATTAACTTATAATGAGGCAAGCCATGTGATGCTTCTGAAATTACAAAATCTATTGTCCATCAAAATTTTCAAGACAGATTAACTATATGCTGCTTCTTCAGAAGGAAAAAATGGAAAACAAATCTTTCAATTTTTTATTTTTTAGAGCTTATTTTGCCAGCAAGCCTCTTATCGAGTTTGGAATGCATCAATTAAGTAAGAAACTGATATCCTATCTTGTGTGAACAGAAGCTTGAACTCTAAGTTAGTAGTCTGTTTTCCAAATGAATTATATATTTACAGAGCTGAGATCAACTCAACTATTAATGAATTATTCAAAAGACCCTGCTTATAGGTATGCTAGTAGTGGAGAACATCCAGCTGGTTCCACAGAACAAGTGGGATTGGATCATGGGCATGCAGGAGAAGGGACGTTCTGTGAGACCCCTGATTGTCACAGGAACAGCGTTCTGCTTCCAGGTACTCCTAATACAGTTCATTCAGTGTTGCTGAATTACACCAGGCAAAAAAGTTTTACCTCCTTTACTCAATGTACGCCCCAGATGTGATTTGTTCTTTGCCACCATGACCAGTACAAATTTTACTGATTATCTGAATCTTTTTGCTTCATGTGGTGCATACATCTCTTTGTATGTAATCACTCTGTTTTGAATGCTTCCAAAGAGGTAGAGAGGTGCATGGAAGTGGATGTTAAATGAATCACAGACTTTTAAATGTAGGCTTTTGTTTTTGGATTGTTTGTTTCTGCAAGGAGAGATTTATTTGATCACAAAATAGAATGAAAATACTGATGACCATATAACAGCTGATGGAATTTACTGAAGAACAGCAAGCATGATTCTTAGTTGTCCTAGGAGCACTAAAAAAATAGTGTCATAATGAGTATCTATGAAAAAAATCAGATGCAAAACAGTTAAATAGTTTTAAAAGAAAAAGAAATGAAATATATTTTATATATTTCATATAAATATATATATTTTTTAATATATATTTTATAGTTTCTGAGGAAACTATAAAAAGCTCCATGCTCACGTATTTTAAAACTAGATAGAAAAAACATTTTAAAAAATCATCAATTATGTAGAGTAGGATCCTACAGTGTCAGGGAAAGGAATAAGGAATAAGTACATTAACAAAATTTCCTGACTTTTATAATTGCAAGATTTATAATGGCTAGTAGACTTTTATTTCCAAAGTTTTTTTTTTTTTATATGATGCTTCTACAAACCCAGCTCACTCTGCTTTTACAATGCGCTTAATTTCCTCATCTCATACTGAAAAATTTAAAAGGAAATGCAAACTAAAACATTTGTCACAACTCACAACATTCTGCTATAGACACTACAAAGGGAGAAATCCATGATAGAAGTGCTGGAGTGACTTCAAATACCATGACTGACTTGACTTCTCAAAGCTACTTCTCTGAAAATGTGATAATGTATGACAGTAGAGATTACTCTAAGTGCTTTATCTCTGCCTGAAGAAAAAGGTTAAAATAAAAGTATTAAAAATTTAGACAAAACCATTTTCTTTGCCAGGCAAATTCATCACAACTCAAAGATAATATCTGAGGATGGGCAAAGAACTGAAAATGTAAAAAAGGAAATAAAAGCTTGCTGAGGGTTATAAATGTAAAGAACAAGTAGGTTTATAAATGAGTTCTGCTTAATCATTGAAGCTTATCAGACTTCAGGGGTAAAGTGTCAAAACAGGGCATATGACCTTCAGAAAAAGCCAAACTTGGGATTATCCAGATGATAAAACACTCAAAATGTGGTTAGTCAAATGACAAAAGAAACACATTTGTACAAAAAGTGCAATCTTTTTCAGAGAAGCTCAGTCATGATAAATGAGGCCATATTTTATTGGGCTCCTTTATCTGTCTGCCTCATGGCCCTTAATCACCTTTGCTTCTCTTGACTGGCCTCCCATGACATTGACCCATAGCCTGGCCTTTCTAGGTGGTGTCAGTTCTGCTACTTTGGTGCCTGTCTGTCAATCAAACTGCTCTCACTCAGAGTCTCTATAGAAAATCATCTTTGTGACTCCAGAGTCATTTTTCCCATTCAGTACTGGCTGGATGCTTTTCCCAACTCTGGTAACATTTAACATCCTTAGGTGCTGGAATACCTGGAATCTCATTGCATTCAGACAGGTATTAGAGTGCAAAGTTGCAGATCCATAACCCGGGACAAGATAACTCTGGTGGCCTCCAGTCCTATGGATTATACTGCCCACTATCTGGGTTGAGTAGCTGTTGGCATGTCCGATGGAGATCCGTCATTTTGTCTCCGTTTTGTCATTTTGTGAGAACGTGCTTTCCCTCATGCCTCTCCCCAGAAGATCTGTGGCCATATGAAGCCTGAAAGCTCAATCAAAGTTTATGACACAAGCAGTTTCTCTTCATTGTTCTCGTCTAGTCCTGGGGATTTTAAAGCAGGCTCAGCTTGGCACAATAGTGCCATGAATCTGCTGGTCAAATCAGATCACTGTAGGCCACAGACTGCAGCTGTAATCTTCACCTAGAAGTGTGGTATATATGTATGTATATACCACTGACATAAATATCCCTGTTTTGAGATCTAGGGTTTAGCTGCAGGTTCTTACTGTCTGTTGCCTCAATAAAAGCAATAGTAGTAACAATAGCAGTAGTAATAATAAATCCAAGTATTTTCTGTTAATTTTTCTTTTTTATCTTAAAAAATTACCTCTAGCACTTCTCAAAAGCTGCTGAATAAATGTATGCAGCACAGTTCCAAAAACATTTCAGAAAGTATCATTCTGAAAATGAATTGAATTCTCTCATTGAGAAATGAAACTGAGGTGAAATATCACATTGTTAAAAGCAAGAAGAGAAGTCACCATCACTCACTGATAGCTGTTTTCAGTGCTCCAGTCAAACCTTTCTGTGTTTCTCCTGATTAAATGCTTAAGCCTTAGTATCTAAGAAAAGAAAGACTATTTACATGATGTCTCTGTGGCTAATGCTTCTCCTTTGGGAATCACATGGGGTTAGTGTCCTGAAAAAGGGTTCATTTGAACTTTGTGAAGAGACAGATCAATTTTCAGCTGAATCACAGAAGGCCAATACAGATTTATGTTTCTCAATAAAGAAAAATATCTCCCCTTTCCAGAGGTAGAAGGTAGACTATAAATTAGCTACATAAATCACTATTTTTAAACCTCAGTTATATCTAAATCAAAGGAGTACTTGACATGTTTATTTCTTTAATAGATGCTGAGAGTTTTAAAATGATTATATTCATGTTTCTTGAGGCTACATTTAGAGTGGCAAATCCACAGGAAACCAGGCTCCAGTTCTGTTCACTGTGGGAAGGGAAACTTCTCTATCCAGGCCCAAACTTCTTCAAGTTAATATATTGGTTTTGCAATTTTTTTGGCAGCTGCCATAAAATAGTTATTACGTTTTGATCTCTGTGGATCTTTCATTGTCCAGAAGTTTTCAAACATAGAAAAAAGGTAAAAAAGGCATCATAAATGGGTCATACATTGGCATGGCTTTATTGCTTTCATTTTATTGCCAGAGTCTTGAAGAGCGGCTAGTGGCTTCTGCTATAGAACATGTTATAAGCTTCCAGATATTTGAAAAAAATCTAACATAATTAGGAGATTGTTTGCTGGTTATAGAGATTAATATGCTTGCTGATCTCACCTAGTGCATATTTTTTTAATTAGAAAAACAAGACTATTTTCCCAAATTTAAATGCACATTTACATTTAATGTAAATGTAAATGTACATGTAAATTTAAATTTACATTTTTGCTTGTTTTATATTGTTTTGTTCTTGAAGAAGGAGAACAAATTGTTTTAACACTTTCAATTTATTCTGCTAAGAAATACTAGAGCCTGCAAGATGCTCACAGTTTCTGAGATGACATGGGCCCTGTTGCACTGAGGAAAAAATTTACTGAAATGTCTTGATTTCTTGTAGTGGAAAGGGAAATGGGGAAAGCTCAAGATGAACCAGTTAATCTCTTATAAAAACAAATCTTTCATTTCCTCAAAGCCCTTATTAGGGACCATGTCTCTTTTTCCTCTTGCCAGCTCATGTCGCTGTGCTGAATTTTCTGCATTTCTTTGAGGCAGTAGAATGAACAATCCTTTTTGTTCCCTGCCAGCCCAAAGGAGCAGATAGTTGTTTCCTTGGTGTCACATCCCTGGTTATTAGAAAGACTACAGAAATGTTTGGCTGTCGCGTGGATATACAGCTGCATGATGTCTTCGGAGAGGAAAAAGAGGAGGAATAACAGTGCCCTGAAATACAGTGCCTGCAGGAGAGTGAATAGAAGGCAGAAGACCTGGGGAGGAGCACAGTACAGAATGAAAGTGCAGCTGCAGGACTGCTGTCTACAACACTGAATAATCAGTCACACGCATCAAGCAATGGCGCTACAGTCTGGGCTTTTCAAAAAGACCTCGGTGATTTAAGAGCACAGCTGCCATTGACTTCCTGTGGGGCTTAAGCACTTTCGAAAATTTACCCCTTAGCGCATCAAGCTGTTAGTTGATGCTCTCTGTACTTCACTCTTCTTTTTTTGATTTGGCTGCCTTGGAAACCTGCTGTCAGTTTCCATGGAGTAGTGCATATATATTATTATGGCTTTACCTCTTTATTCACTGCTCCTGTGGCATGGTAATGGTCACTCTCAAATCTCTGAGCACCTCAGAGACAGAGCCATCCTGGAAAAGGGAAATGAACTACAGAAATCTCTACATGTCTTTGAAACTATTCACCTTTCACTACTTTTGTGTCATCCAGCTCCACTGGGATATCCATCTGATCCATGAGTTTGTGAGCAGCACTAGGAATCGCATATGCCAGCAGATGACTGTGGTTCATGCCACTAATGCCACTTGCACAGTGCCAGAGCTTAGGCTCAGAGCAAGCCTTGGAAACATCAGCAACCACAGTGCTGAAAATTGTGTGCATGGAGCTTGGGAATGAAAGTGGATATGTGGCACCAAAAAGACAATCAGGACTCAGCTCAGGCTAAATCGCATTTGCTGAATATACCAGGTCTCAAAACTGACTCTTCTTTAATTAATCACAGGAAATAAAATGGGAAATTTTTCCTAGGTTGACATCAGTTTGCTGATTACACTGTTATAAAATTACAGGACTTCAACTCTGCCTAGTGATTCGGAGCAAAAACTGTTCCAATCTGAAGTAATGTGCGGGAACTGGCTTTGATCTGGCTGAACACAGAGACTTAGGGAGTTACAGAGCCCAAGTGTGTTGCTTGCAAGTAGGAGGAAAGCACTGCTGGTGCTTTGTGCAAGTAGAGCCAGGTGTAGCTTTTTTAGCATGCTAACAATCACAAAACAGATTTTAGTGGATGAATTCAACTAGTTTAAATGAGTTCACAGTTCAGCAGCGTCCCATGATCACCTACAATTACAGTGTTTCAGTGGGAGTCAATGCCTTCAACACCCTCCTGCCATCTTGGTGAACCATAAGATGATAGGATTTTATTTGACAGTGGTGGCTTTGAACATGGTGGGGAAACTTAAGAGTATCCTCTGTGTATGCTCACAGTAGAAAGCTCTTTATAGCTGTATAAACAAAATGCTGAAAGATATTCTTCCAGGAAACATTAGCAAGCTTTTGTAACTGAAAGTTGTTTTCAGCATTACAGCACTGTACAGTAGATTTGTGACCAAGGAGTTGGAGCAAGCATGTCCCTGGAAAATACATTGCTTTCTTTTCCTCTGCCAGGCAAAACTCTTAGTTTCAAAAATATTCTTTGTTTCATCTAGAAGACTCATAAATAAATTGAAAATTTTACTTAAACGCTCATTTTATGGGGTAGGAGGGAAAGAAAGGAACAGCTGGAATAATTTAATAATTTTAGGTGTCTTGAGTTTTGTTTGGGGTGTTGGCTTTTTTTCACAGCTTTCTATTCTTCCCACCTTCTCCCATCTTACTGTGATTCACAAAAAAAAAAAAAAAAAAAAAAAAGCCTATATTTTATACAAACACACAAATCTTGAAGTTATTTTTAATATATTTTAATTCCCTGTTAACAGTGGTTCTATGTGCAGCTAGTTCCTGAGAATACGCAGCCAATAAAGTAACCTGTACTACCGTAATCCAGAATCTGAACATTTTCTTCTGTGCAGTTTTGATATCTTGCTCATTTTCCTGAGTGGAATATAACAGTGAATGTTTACTCATTCAGGGAGTAATATCTTACTTATATTAAGTTAGATACAAGTCCTTTCTGAGTTGCATATATTTCTGCAGAATTGCTGGGTCTGGCAGAGACTTCTGGAGACCATCTCATCCAACACTCGTGCTCAAAGCAAGATCAGCTACAAAAGATTGATCAAGACACTGTGCAGTCAGGCTTTGAATGTCTCCAAGGATGGAGATTCCACAACATCTTTGTAGACCTGTTACAGTGTTTTAGTGACCTCAGAGTAAAAAACCTTTTTTCCTAATGCTTGAACGAAATTAAATGAAATTTCAGTTTTTGCACATTGCCTCATCCTTCCCCTGCGCATAACTTAAAAAAAAGGCTGGCTTCAGCTCCTTTACATCTTCTGTCAGGTATTTACACACATGAATGCGATTCCCTTGAGCCTTCTTCAGGCCCAGAAGTTCCAGTTCTCTCAAATTTCTCTTGTATGACAGATACTGCAACCCCCAAGTAATCTTCATTATAGGACTCACTCCAACAACCTCACGTTCCTCTTGGGCTGGGAAGCCCAGCACTGGATCCTGCTCTTCTGGTGTGGATGCTGAGCAGAAGGGAAAGATCACCTCTGTCCCTCTGCTGGCAATGCTTTTACTGTTGTTATTGAGTATCAAAAACCTATATGAGGTACATCAAGATTTTTTTTACTATCAATTATTTTATGATTTTTGAGTAAATATTGTAATCAAATAAAACAGAGTTCCTATACAAAATTGGCCTCAGTGACTTTTATTCTTGTCTGACAGCAAGAGCAAAACACATAAAATATTCATGCTTCATTTAAAGTAGCTGTACCCTATTTCTTCAATTTAGTGTTCTTAAAGTCTCATTTATTCCCACATCAATTTGACAGTGTATTTATAGTCAGATCCATAAAGAAAGAAGTTTTTCTGCAGTTAAAGAGTATTTCAAGTGCTTTTTTATTTAGAATATAAAGTTCATGTGTTATTTCTTCAAAGAAATAGCAAAGTGTTTTTGCACAACAAAATCCACAAGAAGATAATTTTTATGCATGGAAAATGTGTAATTATGTGATTTGAACTGAGTAGTAATTTTAAAAGTTCTAGAGATATCAAATGAGAGGAAATAGTTGTGTGGGTTTTTTGTTTTTTGTTTTTTTTTTTTCCTTAAAAAGTGACTGCAGCTGTAGATCTCTAATAACTGTAATAGTGTGCACTGAAAGACATCATATATATATATATAATACGGTGTGAATGATCTTTCATCTTTCATCTTCCATCTTCATGTTTTTAAAACTTGAGATAAACAGAGATAGGTGTTGGAGATGGATATAACCATGTTGCTATTAGAGTAACATAAGGAAAAACTGAGTTGTAAATCAGTTCAATTCTCTTTTACTCATAGCAACCCCACAACAGACAGACCTTCTGACAGGCCAGGCAAAACAGGCAGCTGCTTAATGTTGTCTGTGTCCACAGCAGCTATTCCAAAGGCCTATCGATACCCCTTAGGATCCTTGAAATGCCCCCTTCTGAGGTAATTAATGGAACCCCTGGGCCTGTCACAATAGGATGTTTTTGCCAATCTTTACTGGTGAGTCTTATCTCGGTCTCCAACAGTCAATTCTTGAGATCTCCCAGTCTCTCCAGAAATATGGATTGATTCTGTCCTTTCATGACTCAAGGGCATCAGAGTTCACTGTGCACCAGTGTCCACCAGTGCCTTATATTTCAGTGGTTCTGATATGCCAGGCCATCGAATCCACACAGTCCAATAAACTCTGTTATCCCTTTACCCCCCCACCCCCACCCCAGCTGAGGGCAGGTCCCCTCTATTCATTATCTGTGCTAAGTGGAGCAACTGCACTGGTGATTGATTGATCTGTTTTGTAATTCTCTCACCCGTGTTCGTAGTACAGGAGTAGCTTGGTCATGCCACTTCCTCATGTCTTCTCCATGGTCACATAAGAAACGCCACAAGGCAATTCACGATGTATTATTTCTTACTGGAACTGGAAAGTGTTTGCCTTTAACAGCTGAGATTTTTGATGGTGCACATGAGAAGGAAGGTTCATCATCTTTAGTTAGTTGGATTTGCATTAGTTTGACCAGTTCCTTCATTAGACTCTTTTGATTATCCTGATCTTCATCAAGCATTTCTGATACTACTACATGTTTGTCACAATTAATCAGTAGAGACACTTGCTCTTGCATTTGATTCAGTTGGTCTGTTATTTGTGAGATGGCGGAAACAGAAGCATGATTTGGGGGTAGCTGCTGTTCATATTTTTGAAGCATAAGAATTGATTCAAAAACTAAGGGTCTTCTCAGTTGGTCCTGGTATCTGTCAAAAGTTGCTGCTAGTGTACTGGCATATCTGTCAGGTGCTGTTGTTGTGAGTTTCTGCCATATATCAGGCGTCGTCCTCACTCTCTCAGGGTTGTGGTCTTGGTGTGGGTGGTTAGGAAAAAAGTTAGGGTCATACAACATTTCCACCACGGCTATTTCCCTCAAATACTGGATACCCTTTTCAACTGTATTCCACTTTTTCATCATGTCTTTGGAGGGATACCTTTCCTTCATGGCTATTAAAACTCATTCCCAAAGGGTGGAAGCCTCATCCAAACATCGACTAATTCCTCTGTCAATAGTTGGATCTCTGGCAATGTCTCCTAGTTGGTGAGCTTCATTACCATCTAGAGACAAGCTACTGGCCCTGCTGTCCCAGCAGCGAAGCAACCAGGAAAAACGAGTTTCATTTGGACACCGTGTAAACTCGTTTCTTGAGCCTTGGATTTCAGTCATCTTCAGAGGCCAATGAGTACTAATAGAGATTTCCTCTTCATCACTCTCTTCTGTATGTCTCTTAGTTTTTCTTTTTGCCTTCCCCGATGGTGGTTGTTCTGAGGAAGGCCCCTCACTTAGATCTTCCTCCACCTTCCCCTCAGCTTCTTTTTTTTTCCGTTCTAGATGCGAGGACACTCATTTCCATTTCTTGCCTTCCACAGGGGCAATTGACATAGTTACTGGTGTTTCCTGTGATTGATCAGATTTGACTCGGAGATTTTCCCCTCTGGCTTGAACCTCAGCTGGGAAACTCTCTCTCCAGAATAGTCTTATATAGGATGCAATAAGCACAAGCCAAACCCCAAATAAGTTGTACCTCCTTAGACCTATGAAGCCGCACTGTCCCTGACTCAAATACTGGCTTAGTTTCTCAGGATCCCACAGGTGTTCAAGAGTGAAATCCCATGACATTGCGGGTCACCATGCTTCTAAGATTTTTCTTAAATCTCTCCATATTCCCTGCCAGTCAGCATTCTCTAGTTTTGGAGGAGACTTCTTCCCCATATCACGAATGCCTCGGTATACATTCAGGGAGACTGATAATATGCACACCAAAATGAGCATTGATTTGACATTCAAAAAACGTGTGACAAACTGAAAAGAAAGCCTGGAAACTGGTCTGAACATCGTGTTGTTTGTAAAATTACATATTCCATTGGGGATGTAGTTGTTTATAAAATTAGCTATTCCATCTGGGATGTAAATGTCAAAATTCAAATCACACCACATTGCATATAGGTACCATACAGGTGTCTCCATCATTGCCCTTATTTGGTTATATATGAACACAGTTCCACAAGTAATTATGACACTGATAATTGGCCAGTAAGTCGCGAGTAACATGATGGCTTTTAATCCCTTACACAGTGCTCCCACAATAAAGAGTAGATTCATCGCTGGTATCTACTAAAAAGGGATTAATGAATTGAAGCTAATAAGAGGGGGGGGAAAAAAAGGAAAAAAGCACTGCCCAGACTAAGCAGTGCTCAAAGTTTACAAATATCCCAGAATACTGGCAGTACGCCTGGCCTTTCAAGGTCAAGTTTTCTAGCACAGAAACCTGAACTACTGATGATGTTCCCTAATGAAGCTCTCTGAGAGCAGAGAGAGAGATTCATTCTAAAAGCTAAAAAGCAGCTAATGCCTGCATTCTCCAACAAAAACTGTCACTGGAGTTAACTAGATCAATCTATGCCCATGACAGCGGGGCAGTAGGTCCTTGCCCTCCCCTCCCCCTCTCCGCCCCAGACCCACAAAATAGGAAGGAAAAAGGAAAAGGGATGGGGAGATGGGAGCTGGGCTCAAGGAAGGAAGAAAAAAAAAACGACAACAATCTATGGAGAAAAACTTATTTTACCAACTATGATATCAGAACGCAAGATAACACTACATAATGCAATCTAATTGAAATTGAGACTAACAAATCAAATAAGATAGGAGAGAGAGAGTTTGTGAGACCAAGTCAAACCTGAAAAGCTTGGAACAGCTAGGAAAGCACCCTCCAGCACCCACTGCAAGGCAGTAAGAGACTGCCCCACCCAGAAGAGCCAGATCCCATGATCTCCATAATGTACAGGGATAGGTACCTGGAATTGGGGCATTAACATTTTAGCTCCCACTACACTACATGGTGTTACGATGCAGAGTACTGAAAACCAAAAAACATAAAACCATTACAGCAATGCAGGATTCTTCAGTGATAACTGACCAGGTGAGATGTAATTGACAATCTGATCCACAGTCTTTGCAAATAATTGAAGAAATAAATGATCTCTTCCTTCAAGCAAATACAATTTTGCACTGCCTTTGCTACAGAAGTGATACAGTGATACCTGCTAGAACAAAAGTTATTTGAGCAAGGCACTGAAATTTAGAGACAAGTCAGGGCTCTTAGTACAATATCTAAGCATTTCTTGAGTATGACCAAGGACAGTGAGTCCAGCACCTCCCAGGACAACCCATTCCAGCACCTAACCACTCTTCTGGAGTAGAAATTTTTCCAGTATCTAACCCGAACGTCCACTGGTGCAACTTGAGACCATTTCCTCTTGTCCTAAAGCTGTTACCTGGAAGAAGAGGCCAATCCCGAATCTGCCACAACCTCCCTTCAGGTAGTTCTACAGAGTGGTAAAGTCTCCCTTGAGCCTCCTGCTCTCCAAACAACAATCCCAGTTCTCTCAGCTGCTTCTCAGAAGACTTGTGCTCCAGAACCCTCACCATTTTTTTGCCCTTCTCTGGACACATTCAAGGGTCTCTTCTTTTTTGTTGTAAGGGGCCCAAAGCTGAACACAGTACTCAAGGGGCTGCCTCATCAGAGCTCATTACAGGGGTGCAATCACCTCCCTGCTCCTGCTGGCAACAGCTATTTTGATACAAGCCGGGATGTCATTGACCTTTTTGTCTACCTGGGCACTCTGCTTGCTCATGTTCAGCTGAGTGTTGACCAGCACCCTCATGCTCATTTCTTCCACACAATCTTCCAGCCACTTTACCCTAAGCCTGTAATGTTGCCTGGGTTTGTTGCAGCTGAAGTGCAGGACTCAGCAATTAGTCTTGTTGAACTTCATCCAACTGGCCTCAGCCCAGCAATCTGACCTTTCCACATCCCTCTGAACGGCCTTCCTACCCCCAGGTAGATATCAAATAAGACCAGCCTCTACACCAACCCCTGGGGAACACTACTTGTGACCAGCCACCCACTGGATTTAACTCTTTTCACTACTGTCTGGGCCTGGTCCTCCAGACAGTTCTTTACCCAGCAATAATTGTACTTGTCCAAGCCACAGGCTGCCGCTTTCTCTGGGAGAATACTAAGGGAGACAGAGTCAAAGGCTTTGCTGAAGTCTAGGTAGACAACATCAATACGATATCTATCTAGACCTTGATATGAAGTTCTTTTGGGGAGAGATACAGTGTCTAATCTGGAATGCAAAATTTCCGTGTTTGTTAGTTTTGATGAGCAACTCATAGTGATGGCAGTGATATCTGATTTGCCAGAACTGATTCATGGGAAGCAGTCTAGAACAGCAGGACAACGAGAATTTGCTGAAAGACCAGGTACTGAGTAGAGTCAGTGCATCTCCCAGTAATCACGTTTTCTTCTCACAGGAGAAGTTTTCTTTGGAAAATTTTGATCGTACAGCAATTTACTGAGAATAGAAGATCTGCACTCATGGAGTGAAGCAGCAGTAAAAAGCAGAAAGGCAAGGACTGAGTTCAAACATGTCACAAAAGCATTATAACTATATTAATACAAGTGCTTGGAAAATATTGCACATAGATTTAAAAGACCCAGCTGGTATCTGTAAGGCATATATATTTTCTTTACCCAAAAGTAAAGCACAGAAAAGCTTGCTATATTACTACCATCTGCTGGATCTCTCCCAAAATTATATATCTTTTTCTTTCAAGGGAATGCTTGCTTTAGCCATAATTCATAACCTTCAGCAGAATGTACTACTCAAATAGTAGTTTCTGAACATCTGACACTTAAACAATATAGGATGTTACAACTTCTGTTTTCTCTACAGATTCTGGCAATAAAATTTAAAACCATTGTGGCAGAAACTATTGTAAAATTTGGCTGTTAGGGTGAAATATTGCTGCTAGGATTTAAAAATACTGCTCTTAGGGTGAGTGTGACATTACAATTTTGTGAGCCACAGTGAGAAGAAACCTTCAGCATTTAATGCCCTGCAGTTTGCACACATGCTTCAATACACTTTACTGTTTTGACTGCAGTATAATTGCTGCATGCAATACTTGGCTTTGATAGGGTCAACAAGGCTATCAACAGTTTTTATGCATGCTTTCTCTTCTACCCAAGGGGAAAGGTATAAGATTTCTACTTATTAATATTTGGAATGGATAGCCTCTTCAAGCTTATTTGTAGAATCATAGAATCTTTTGAGTTGGAAGAGACCCTTAAAAGTCATCTAGTTCAACTCCCCAGCAATGAACAGGGATACCTACAGCTAGACCAGATTGCTCAAAGCCTCCTCTACCCTGACTCCAGAGACAGGGATTCCACCACATTTCTGAGCAACCTATTCCAGTGCCTCACTACTCTTATCATAAAAAACTTTTTCCTTATATCCAATCTAAATCTCCCCTCTTTTAGTTTGAAACCTCTTCCCCTTGTCCAACCATAACAGACTCTGCTAAAGAGTTTGCCCCCTTCCTTCCTATATAGCCCACTTTACACTGAAAGGCCGCTCTCAGGTCTCCCCAGAGTCTTTTGTTCTCCCGGCTGAACAGCCTCTGCTTTTTCAGAGCAGACTGTCCTTGTAAGGGAGGTGTTCCCTCCCTGGCAACATTTTTGTGTCCCTCCTCGGGAAGTGCTTCAACAGGTCCATGTCTTTCCTATACAGCAGAATCCACATTTGGATGGAGTGCTGCAGGTGAGGTCTCACCAGCACTCAGTAGAGGAGCAGGATCATCTCCTCCCCCTGCTGGTCACGCTTGCCAACCACCAGTACCCCCAGCTGCTCTTCAGCAAGGCTGTGCTCCATCCTTACATCCACCAGCCTGTACTGATAGTGAGGGTTGCGATGACCCAGATGCAAGACCTTGCACTTGGCTTTGTTGAACCTCATGGTGTTCACCAGGGCACACTGCTCAAATTTATCTGGGTCCCTCTGGATAGTACCCTGTCCCTCAGGCATGCCAACTGCACCCCATAGCTTGATGTAACCCACAAACTTGCTGAGGGTGCACTCAATCCCACTGTTATGTAATTGATTATGATGTTAAAAAGAATTGATCCCAGTACTGAACCCTGAGGGAAACTACTTGTCACTTGTACTCCAAGTGGCATTTGGATTAACACTTTCTGGCTTGACTTGTTAAAATTTATGGTAAGCACAACTAAATAAATGACAATTCATTTTTTTATGTAGTTGCTTATCTATGCTTGTAGCTGTCTGTGGTTATAGGTCCTTGAGTCCAACATTCCTCATGTTTCAGTTAGATTACATACTGTTTGTTAATTTATGAGTACTGCCAACTGCCCGTATTCCCAGCAGTAACTCCTCTTTTGCTCAATCATCAGCCCACTTTCAAACAAAAGTGACAACCAGAAAGCCTCAAATTTAGCCTCCATGTCCTCTTGTGACTAGGATACATTTCAGTTTGGTTATAAGAAATGTATTTGCGATCACTACTCAGATGACGTTCTTATCTGTGCCAAGTTGTGTATATATTAACACAACAAGATATGGCTGAATAGGCTTATGCTGAAATGATTCCTCTTCTGTGTTATCCTGTGCCATGAAGACCAGGTTTTGAAATAATTTCCAACTATTTGTTTAGTTAATTTCCCCTCAGCCAGAATGACATCTGTAAGAGTACAAAAACATACAGGTCTGATAGTCTTTGGTAGTGTCAAAGTATATAAAGGGTTAGGGTTGGGTTAAGGTTCTTTCAAATGAAAACTGTGCATTTGTTTCCCCTTCTGCAATGTTCTAAATAGTAGGATAATAGAAATCTGCACGCAGCCCTATTTGCAGAATAATTTCTTTCAACATAAAATACATGGTTATGCAACATTGTGCCACTGAATGTCTGAGGCCTTTCTGTAAAGTACTGTCAATTTTGTATCATGAAATATCAAGGTTTGCTTCATTATTCCCTTTTTGACCTGTTTTACTCTTACAGTTGATTCTAATTTCAGAATATCTTTTACTGTTTACATTTTGAATATATTAGCTTTTTCAAAAGAGACAAAGATACTACTTTATTCTGAAAGAATATTGAATATCTTGCATCAGAAATGTAGCATTTAAAAAATAAGCTAAAATTACTCATAGGCTTAAGAAGAGACTGGTGGAAAGAACAGGCTTATATTTAAATTAAGTAAATAATTATTCTTTATTGCTATTATAATTAAACTCCTACATCCTAGCCTGAAAGTAAAATCATTCATCTGACCAGAGAACATACTTGCAACCATTGTACAGAGCTGAGATGAAATTCAAGAAGACTCAGTATGAGTTTTCTGTATGTTTTAATTTAATGTTAAAGAATAATCTAGGCAACATATCAGCCAGCCCAACCTTCTGCTGAGGGGTTGGCTGAAAGCAAGGATATCCCTCCTCTGACTCTGATGAACATGGAAGAAGGAATCAGAGAAGCAGAGCAATCCAAATGCAAGCGGTTGTGTGTGTTCTGCCTGTAACATAGAAGGAGCACCAACCTCTAAAGCAAAGGGCTGGTGAAAGAGGCGTAAAACAGCCCTTCTCTTTCTAAAGTCAGTTATTAGTGGCTATATATTTTTCCTGCTCCAATGTGTGACGAAGTGCTTAAGACAGGCATTAAGATATATGCTTGGCTGACGTTCCTCCAAGCATTGAAACAAATAAGGTGCCATCAGCTTTTTCTCTACCATATGTCCCTGTATGGAGCTCTCTCAAATCCAACTGTTTTTTTTGGAACCAAAGCTTCTTTGAGTCCTCAGGGTTCACATTGCCTCACTTCACCAGGCTAGACTGAAATAAACCTTTGCTTATCATACTGTTTCCCAAAAGAACTGACAGTAATTAGAACTACTGAAAACTGCTTCCAGAACACAAACGGGGACTTCAGATGATTCTTTACTAGGTGTAGCATAAATTAAGGTAAAGCTATAAGTAGATTTTGAAATTCCTGGTTAGCAGACACCATTACCAGATGAACTTAGTAACTCTTGAGTGATGACCCTTACCTTTCTGATTCAGCAGGTCCCAACTAGTTTTTCTGTATCTGTTTACTCTGTTTTCAGAGAATTATATACAACAACTCCAAGATCACTCTCCTATCTGGCAATCTAATTTCAAGTTTATAATCATCTGTTTATGTTTAAATTTAGAACCACGTTCTCCCAGTGTGCATGACTTTGCATTTATTGAATTGAAATCAGCTACAGTATTTGCAGTATTAGCAAACCTCATTATCTCATGCATCTCCCCACTCTCCAGAATTTTCATGAAGATGCTGAAATACAGCAACATCAGAGCAATTTTCCTTGTAGTAATTTCTATTGTGAATACTTACCAATTATTCCCAGTATTAGGTTACCACATTTAATAGCTGATGACTCATATTAGCTATGAAAAAACACCCTCTCTTACCTTGCTACTTTTTAACATTTCTTAAATTTTTTCATGAGTGCCCTTCAAATTGTTCCAGAATTTTGGCTATCTTTTTTCATCTGGACCACCTTTACAGTATTAGCTTTTAGCTTTCTTCAAGGAACTGCAAGAAGTCTGGCCTTCCTTCACATATTTCATACAAGCTCATGAAGAAAACATTACCTTTATTTTTATGTTTACTACTATATAAGCTACTATATAGTAGTTTGTCTTCCTTTTCCTTCTGTAGAACAAGCTACCTTATGGCCACAATCACCAAGATTGCCATATAAACAGTAAAGGGTAGCAAGGCCTTTAGTCATTTGCAGCTTTCCGAGTGCAAAGCAGACAGGGGTGCATTGACAGCAGCAGACAAGCATAGTCCACTTCTGTAGTTTTGGCTGAGCATTGGTCTGAAACAGTTTTACCTTAGCTCACTAGATCTGTAAATAGGAACCATGATTAATTTGGACCTACATTTTATGTAATTTGCGGCAACACTTTTCTGCTTTACTCTTAATTAAAGCTATCTAAAGCTTATGGTCACACTGGTGGTGAGAAGACACTAGAGCTCTTGGGGCTCTTATAACCTTATGTGTTACATGTGTCCCAGGTACCCACTAAGAGACTTCTTCCTTGTGTGGCCACGATTAGGGCTCACATGAAGGCATACAATGCTGAACTCTTAACACTAATGTAACCATATGTTATCTGTCCCAAAGCAGAGCTAATGGAGCAGACATAGGAAAATGAGTATATGTTAAAACAGGTACATTTGATGTTCAAGAGCCTTTGAAAATATTGTCTGTGAGATCTGTGGCGATTCTTTTATACCTCTATTTTCCTCAGTTACCTTATTCTCTGAAGCTTCATTTTGCTTCTAAATTTTACCTACTATGATTTCACTTAGGGTAAATACATTTCACATGTTTTTGAAGGATGTCTGACTGTCTTTTAGACTGAGAAACTACTCGTGGGCAGAGACTTGATGAATTCTTGTGTTATTGACTTTAATGCATTATTCACCTATCCCTATCCGCAATGTGGATTACACAAAATAAAAATGTGTGGTGTAAAGTGATTGTACACAAACACAATAACAACAGTAAAGCTATTCAAAGGAAAAAGTTTCTAGATCTTATCCAGAGTTTGACAGATCTGACTCAATGCTGAGTGATGTTTCTTGGCAGATACATCTTTTGCTAATGTTTTTTTTACCTTTAACTGAATGATTGCAGAAGCACTTATGGCCTGGATATCCAGGCAGGCAAGTGTAAACCTGTTATTTCTTCACTTGTTCTGCTTTGAAATTAGTAGTCTTCAAATACTTGCCCACCGAAATTCTCCCTCTCAAAAGGCTCACAGAAAAAAATTAGTGAGTCCAAAGTGTTGGGAGAATGAAGAAAGGATTACTACAAATCTAATGTCATTACTGTTACATTTGAAATGTTGCATTAATTAAAATTTGCAAAATTGACTACTTCCAAGCTGCCGTTTTCAGAGGTAGATTTCCCAAAATGCAAAAAGAATCAATATATTGGATCTGTCCAACTGAGAACAATAATTCTTCCTTCAGTCATCTGTACAACCAAGGTCCCCATCTGTTCTTATTGCAATGCACTGTGCTTATACACACTGACTGTGTGCACAGTTCAAAAATTTACCTGCAAGGTAGTGCCCAGTTGTACCGTGCTTTCCCAATTAAACAATAGGGAATTTGCTATGATCCTTTTCATCACCACACTTTGAATCAATTCACATAATACCTTTATGTAACATTCTAAAAGCTACTAGCCTTTAAAAAAACAGTGGTTACAGGACTTTTATTTCCTACCCATCCCAAGGGCAAGGATATTCTACCTACAGGAGTGGGCATGCTGTTTCAAACCAAGGGTCCACTGAAACCAGTAACCTGCTGCTAAAAGAGGCACACGCAGCACAGCAGCAGATGCATTTCCTCAGTATGCTTCACAAGAGTTGTGATATTTCTGCACTGAGAAGACCTATGCGTTTTCAGGCACTGAGGATACAAGGCTGCTTTCTTTAAGTCCTTCTAGATTCCCTTATTGAGGTTCTGTCTTCTCGCTTCTCTTCATCTTTTTACTGTCACTTGTAGCAGTTCTGTCATGTTATCAGACAGGTTACAACAGGCAGCATCTACAGACTGTTTGGATGCCTTCAGGGAGCAGTGAATACTTCTCCTTGTTTCTCTCCAGTTCTGAGACCGTATTTATGTTTTTGGATTTTTTTAACTATTTTTAGCTTCTCACACTTCACCTGTTTTATCATCAGTTTTACCCTTAACTGACTTGATTTTTTCTTTATCCCTTTTCTTCTCTTTCTTTTTGGAGAAGGTGAAACAGAATAGTCATACTTATTCTGTTACTAATGGAGAGCAGGGACAGAATCTTCGGGAACGGAAGCCATTAGCCTATATCTAGGGAGCAGAGCAAAGTTATTTGTTACTGACCCTATTCTCCCCCCCAGGCACTGAGTAACATCTCCAGTGATGTCTTTACCCCAATGCATTTTATCTGTGTAGTCTACCCTGCAATTAATCTTCCAAGTATTTACCTAGTCTCTCCTTTAATGGATGTCCTGTTGTTATTTTCCTCATTATAAAAAAAAAAATTTAAGGACCTTTTATGATTTATGTATAAGGACCATAAGCCACTCAAAATGCAAAGAAGTTTATTTTAAATCACACAGTTAAAGAGGACACAGTTATATTAGTCAAGGAAAAAAAGCTCTACAAACATACTGTTCAAGTTTCTCGCACAGTTAGGTTTTCAGTTTTTAGCAGAGAAATGACAAAAAGTGTGTCTGCTTCTTATTATGTATCAACTATATTGCCCATTCTTTTGCATAGGAAATTTGACTTAATTCTGTGCTAGTAGACAGCTTGCATCTGTAATTATGTTACCATTTACATTTATATAAAACTTTGTTCTGTACTAATTACACTTAAGGAATAGAGTACTTAACATCAATTACACTGAGGCATTTACAAAGAAATTTTTGTTTCACTTTCTCAGCGGACTGCATTCTAGTAGTAGAGAAAAATCATTTTCTGTCTGAGTCATATGGTAAATCAGGTTATTTAATGCTGATAATACAAGTCAGATGTACATCTTGTCTTTTTTTTATTCAGGCAAGTTAAGTGCATTTCTGGATATTTTTTTCATCTTTGTTTTTATGATAATGTTTTCCTCACCATTGTGATTGTTTTACAAAAACACATTATGACCTAAATACTGCAGAAGAGCATCATTGCTAGCTTTTTATTTATGGCATGTATAATTCAAATTATGAATAAACACCTTATTTTTAGTTTGTTTTTGTTCATGATTATATTGACAGAATAAAGCACTCAGGGAAAATAGTTTAAAGTAGACTAGGCTAGACTAGACTACACTACATTACAGCTGTTCATTTGGAAGGGGACTTCAAAAATCCTCTAGACAAACTGCCTGTCCACTTCAGGGCTCACAAAATGTTAAAACACATTATTGAGGGTTTTATACAAATGTCTCTTAAGCACTGACAAACATGGGGCATCAGTCACCTCTCTAGGAATCCTGTCCCAGTGTTTGACCATCAATGTGATAAATAATTTTTCCTTGTGTCCATTCCAAACCTTTTGTTATAGGACTTTGTGTTGTTCCTGTGCATCCTGACATGAGTTTCCAGGAGCAGAGCCCAGCACCTCCCCTGCTCTTCCCCTTCTCAGGGAGCTGAAGAGAGAAATAAAGTTGTCTCTCAACACCTTTCCTTCCAAACTGGACAACAACAGTGCCCTCACTGAACATGCTTTCCAGCCCTCTTACCAACTTGTTGCCCTTTACTGGATGCTTTCAAGGATTTTAGCATCCTTTTTATGTTGTTGAGACAAGGACTGCACACAATATTCAAGGTGAAGATGGATCAACGCTACCTGCAGAGGGAGAATCGCTTCTTGTGACCAGTTGGCTCTACTGTGTTTTTGACTTTATTCAGAAGTATGTTGCTTCAATTTTCACTTCTTAGGATTGCTATCAGAACTTACTATGAAAAAAATCATATAAATTTTCTCAATGAGTCAGCAAGTCTAGATTTTTGAGAGATCAAATAATAGTCAAAACATGAATAATCTGAATCCACTGAGTATCTTTGTAAAATTACAGCATTTATGTTTTTATCTTATTTAATTACTCTTTTTGCTGTAAAAGCAATATCTAAAATGATTTCTTCTCACTTTGCTTGGTCTGCTGGATCAATCCAGAAAGCAAAAATTAATTTAATTCTAAAATATTAATGAACAATCTAATTCCTTATTTACAGCAAACCATGTTTTGGAGTGCTTTAGACACAACCAATTGGTAAAAAAGTTAAAATATTTGAATGTGTCAAGAGGCCAGCTAAGCTGGTTGAAGGGCTGGAAGGCATGTCCTATGAGAAGAACACTGGGGTTGTCCAGCCTGAAGAGAAGGCTGAAAGCCACCTTGTTGCTCTCTGTAGCTCCATGAGGAAGGGAAGAGCAGAGGGAAGTACTGGGCTCTTCTCCCTGGGAACTGTTGATAAGACATGCAGAAATGGCAAAAAGCTGAGCCAGGGGATGTTCAGAATGGACATTAGGAATAATTTATTTACCATACATAATTAACCACGAGAGTGGTCAAACACAGGAACAGGCTTCCTAGGGAGGTGATTGACCCCCCATGTTTGTTCAAGTTTAAGAGGCATTTGGATACTTCTCTTAATGATATGTTTTAACTTTGGGTCATCCCCAAAGTAATCTGATAATTGAATTTGATTTCCATTGTATTTCCTTTACAATCAAAATTACCCTTTTTCTATTGTGTTCTAACTTCTATTGTTCCCATCAAAACTGTTCAATTGCTTTGTTATTCTGGTTACATGGTAATTCACTTCTGTATGTGAGGGAAGATCTGAAAGTAATATCTGTTAATATATTATGTTGGCCTACAACTTCAGAGGAGTATACCGATAGTATGGTAGTAAAGACAACCTTCCCAACAATATTCAATTACATTTTGTTGCCATGTGATAGCACAAAGGGACACTCTGACAAGATGGTTTTGACATGGAAGCACATATGAAGCAAAAATGTGGAACTGAATTCCTCTGTGTGGGAAAAAAATAGCAGTTATTGACATTCATTGATGCTTGATGAATGTTTATGTAGACCAAACAGAGCGTGTGAGCACAGTGAGACAGTGGGTGTTGCATTTCATCAACAACACTGTTGTAGCAGCTGTGAAACAGGGGGTCATCTCTACTGGTACAAGTTTTACAAGCACAGCTTGCAGGCTCATACTCACTGCTGGTGAAAATGCATAGCTAGTAGTGGTAACAGGGTTTTTTTTATTCCTCTGACCATTGTCTAAACATTTGGGGACGCGACAGATGCAGGAAGCCTGACTGCCAGTGAAGACTGAAACAAGGTACTTTTTGAGCACCTCAGCCATCTCCATGTCTATTGAAGACAGTTCTCCTTGGCCTGTCTTTTATAACCAGTGCAACTATAGAAACTTGTTATTTTTCACATTTCTCCCCAAGTTCAGTTCCATTTGTGCCTTGTCTTTTCTAATCCATTCTCTACATGTTTGGACAGTATCCATGTGTTCTTCCCAGGCCACAGATCTCAGTTTTTTATTCTATTGGGCAATAGGAATAATCCAGAAGATACTTGTGAAATGGATTCTCTGTGATATTTCACATTCAGTGAAGGTATTCCTTCTCTAATGAGACAACCACAAGATCCTTATCCGAGCTTTTGCGAGTTTTGTTTTTTTTTTAATTTCTCAAGTCATTTATTAATATTTCTCAGTCATGTTTGTTTGTTTGTTTGTTTGAAATCTTGAGGTTTCTTTTCTTTCTCCTTCCTAGTCTCCTTTAACTGCAGAAGACAAACTGAGACAGGAGCAATGGCAAGTCCAATTTTATGTGAAGGAAATCAAAAGTTTATTGCAAGTTGTTCTTCTAGAAAAGGCAATAAACTGATAAATAAAGTATGGTTATTCTTCCCAATGTCGTCATTATATGAAGTAGTATCTTTCTGTCTTAGATGTGCAATGCTATGAAACACACAGAAGTTGAAGTCTGGTTTTTGAAAAACTGTGATAGTCTCATTACATCCCATTGTTTAAAGTCATGGTTGAGTCAGTTTGTGCCTGGAGTGACTGAGAACTCTGTAGAGAAGATTGCCTGGAGGTTTCTCTAGAAAGATGTGACTGTAGCCTGTTGATTTAAGTTTGACTTTCATAACTTATGTCATCACTTATAAGAAAAAAAATGAAATTAGAAGAAAATGTTTATTTCAGAGAAGTTATTACTCTACCTTAGAACTATATTTTTAATAAGTATGTGTATAGCCTATGAAATTTAGATCTGTTAATGTTTATTAATTTCCAGCAGAACATCTGCTGTTGCCAGTCTTAGTAGTTTCATTTGGCAGAAGCCAACTCATTAAAAAATGAAGTTGGTCTGTACAAAGCATACAGTAGAAAAAAAGTAAACATTTTTGTTCAATATGTCCTGCTTTGAAAAGGACTACCAGTGCTTTTCATTTTTAGGATATATCCTAAAATGTAGGATATATATGAGAAAGGATAGGATATGTATGAGACAACACAATGTCAATCATTAGCTTTGTGTCATTTCAGGAGACAGCAGCCTAGTGTATGCATCTGAAGGGGATAAAGGATTATGTTAAATAAAATTGCTGTTCTGACTCTGGTGGAAACTATCTCCTTCTGAAAGCAGAAAAATAGAGAAGTAAGTAGCAAGAGGAAGAAAGACTGGAGCCTGTAGCATTTTTATGAGCCCAAAATATAACAGCATCCTCTGAAGCCATGAGAACATACAAAGATGTTAGTTTGCATGTCAAAGCTCCCCTGAAGCAGAGAGCATTGACATGTCTTATAGTTATTTTTACTGCTCATCATGTCCTTTCTTTCTCCTTACTTAACCACATGCTTTGACTTCAGTCCAGCCAAACACTAGAGATATGCAGAGGATGATTTCTTAAAATTAAATGAATGACTTCACACCATGCTTTGTTCTGACAGTAGTTATGTGCCACCAGTTTTGTTAAAATGGACGTATTTTTCTTTACATTTGTCCAAAGGAATGGAATAAGATGTTACCAACATTACAAATGGGCATATTATTTGCAAAGATCACATTTTATAATCAAATTCTGTTATGACACAGAAGATTCCGGGTAGCAGATGTACGGGATGCTTGTTAGTTAGCATAATGGGACTTTGTATTCAGATTCTGATATTGTACCTGCAGTTACCATTTGCAGATAGAATCTTCTGTCTGGTCCACAAGACAGGCTAAGGAAATTGAGCAGAATTCACTATGAGCTCAAAGCACAGGCAAATCTTGCAGACAAGGTAATACTCAGTTGGACTCTAAGTTGAATTCGAGAGTAAGATTATTCTTAGTTACAAAACACTGAGGAAATCAGAGTAGTTCCTTGAGGTGATTTGAGATTCCTGTCTTCAGTAGTGATTGAGTCTGAATCCTGACCAGCCATAATTTGGTCCTGCTTTTCACTTTTAAGAGCCTCTCTTACAAGGTCTAGTACTATACACAGGATAAAAGTTTGAGTCACAAAAGCCTAATAATTCTATTAGCCAGCATGGACAAAGTCCACTCTGGTTCTAGAGATGGAGCTAATGGATATTTACAGAACTAAAATGTTAAATGCCAGAGACTGAAAATTATACAGCACGTCTTAAAGTCCTAATGGCACAAATGGAAAAAAACTACTCTCCATTAAGGGGAATGTAGGAAATGTAAGCTTTCTGAACCTTTTCCTACTGACTTCAGGTTCTGAAGTAAGTATGTTTGCATGTACGAAAGGAAACATCTTGAGGATGCTGCTGCTATATTCATTATTTTACTGATATAAAATAACTGAAGGGGATTTATTTTAAATTAATGTTTCAAAAATGCATATTTGTCTAAAGACTTGTATTAAAAATACACAGACATCTGTGAATCCCGTGTTTTCCCCTTCTTGATTTAATTTTCAGTCAATTAGGGAGTGAAAATAATAGCACCTTATTACTGTGGGGCATTTGTTCCTCAGAAATAACAAACAATTATAGAAATTACAAAAAACTGACAGATATCATATTGTAAATCTTACCTGGACAATTTAAGATGTCACAGTCACCAGTTATGTCTGCATGCCTCTGCTAGAAGTTAATAAACATGTATCAGTTACAACGAAACAGGCTGTCTACGACTGTATTTATTTTAGTACAATAGGCTTGGAAGCAACATACATTTCTACTGTTCTATGATTGTCAAAATTCAGCATTTTGTACAAATTGATAACAGGTTCAATCCATTAAAAACTGTGAAAAGCAAGGAAAAAGACCTTGGATATTAAAAAAATAGTTGAAATCTACTAATATTTTTCTATAATCTATTTGAATTATGGTAATACCTGTACCAAAATCCACTACAGCTTCTAACTCCTAAAAGTGTTTACAACAGAAATTAGTGGACTGATAAAATCTCATGAATACATTTCTCATAATTACTCAGTAAAGATTTGGGTTAGGTTGCTTGGTAGATGTATAGTACCAAAACCTGGTTAAGTATACATACAAGTTAATGTGACCAGATCGGGAATGAATGTCTCTTAAATGTTATGCTTAATTTAATCCACTTTAGCATCTAATAGCTAGAATTTATATTACTGTTATGTTCCCATATGTAAATATTATGTAACCGTTTTCTTATGTTTACAGTATTTTCACTTCTGTAAATAAATCTGTATATATACAATAATAAACAAGCATTAACAAAACAAGACCATACATATAAATAGAGCGAAATTAGAGTTGGCCAAGTTAACTTTAAAACATCTCAGCATAATTTCTCATGTCTTCAATATCATTATTCAACATAGCTTTACCCCAGGTGTGTGATTGAATGGGTATCCTACAGAGGCAACACTCTGAAAATATAATTGCTCATTTCTGTACTTGGAATCAACCCCAGATGACGGAGTTCAGAAATGCTCCATGCAGCAGAGAAAAAAAAATAATAATAAAAATAGTGCTGAACATGCCACCTCATTACACATTTTTTTCCAGGCAGTAGGTCTTTTTGAGCAAAGCACAAAAAGATGCATTCTATTTTGCAAAACCTCCAGGAAGTAACTTTCTCTCAGTCCTCACCTTCAATATTCTTCTCCCGAAGTCTGTTGTCTTTCTTACTTATCTGTGTGTTTTCTGTCCAGAAGGAATTCCAGGAATTGCAAAAATAACGTAAGTATGTTATAAACCTAACTAGAATCTCACTTCAAGAAGTCATGCTTAATCTCAAATGAAAGAGAAAAGAGAAAAGAGAAAGAAGAAAAAAGAAAAATAAGAGAAAAGAGAAAGAGAAAGACAAAAAGACAAAAACAAAAGATCAAAGATAAAGAAGGAAGGAAGGAAGTTTTTCAGTCCATTTTGTTGGATCAAACGGTTTGGTTTTAGACGTTTTCTTTACTGACAGAAATTGTCTGATTCCTCTGACACTTTAAAATTTAATCATGCTGGTATTTTGGTGCTAAATGAAGGTTCATTACAACAAAGTGTATGCAGGGTCAGTAAAGCCTTTCTGTTGGAAAACTAGTGAGATGAAAATGAGGGTGTTAATAGAATATCCATCATGTTGATGAAACAGTTGATGGAAATTTACCTGCACACAACCTATTTGTAATAGCTCTGTAAGAATGTATATTAATGGAGTCTTCCTACTTCCTTATTAATGTTAAAATGATAGCAGAAATGTTTCCAGTTCAAAACCTTTTTGCTACTGTTTCACAAGAGATAATCTTAGTGTTCGTATAAAAGTTTTTCATACAGCATAAATATAACTGAGAATATATTTTTATATATATATATATATATATATTTTTTTTTTTAAAGGGGTAGTTTATTTACCTTGCTCCATGTAATGATTAATATATTATGCAAATTTTTCTGGACTGAGCCAAGTCTGAATTAAACTTCTGTTACCAAGCAGAAATTTAAAGTACCTAAGAGTAGGTCTGAAGATGAACTTCAATGACATTATTTGAATTCTAATCAAAGGCTGGCTTTTCTATGTTTTTTCCATTTACTCCTCTTTCTCAATTGCTGTTCTATAGTTCATTATACAATGTGCATTTCATAAAGACTATGTAGAGTTTTAGTCCATTTATTTTAATTAATATTTAATCTATGCAGTCTTCTTCCTTCAAATATTTGCACAAAAATGAAATGCAATTGTTTTTTCCTCTACCTACAAGTTGAAAAATAGAGCACAGAGAGACTGAACTGTCCAAGGCCATAAATTATAACCACTGCAGTTATGATCCTCAGTTGAGCCAAAGCAGCATTCAGAATATTTTTTAACTTAGACTCTGCAGTATCGCTTTGGTTAGGTTTTATTTTTGCACAATTATATATTTACACCCGTTTGAATCCAAATCTCATTTTTTCCCCCACTGCATCTCAAAGGCTGTAACGTGTGCAGCTCGTTTTTGCTATCTCAGTAACAAACTCTTTATCATAGAATCATACAATCATAGAATCAAAGAATGGCTTGTGTTGGAAAGGGCCACAAGGATCACCAAGTTCCAAACCCTCTACCACAGCCAGGGCCACTGACCTCCAGATCTGGTACTAGACAAGATCTAGACTTTATCATAACTCACATGAATATATATATGTATATATATATACACTTATTTGAAGAGAAAGCTAAGTTCTTCCAAAACATCTTTATTTGCAGTTTACTCCCATTTTTACATGTCTTTCAACATTTTCCTCTTCTCAGCAATGTTGCAGAGTGTAAACCATGAAGAGAATATCGTGATTGATAATGGTATCCAAACGAACAAGATATACTAGTTGCTAATGCAGAATCACTGAATCTTATGCTGGATTGTCAGCAGGAAGGAAATGATTATTAATCCTCAATGAGTAAGGTTTCATTCCAGTCGTGAGTGGCGACCGGTCGTGAGTGGTGTTCCCCAGGGGTCGGTGCTGGGGCCTGTCCTCTTCAATATCTTTATTGATGACCTCGATGAGGGCATCAAGTGCACCCTCAGTAAATTTGCAGATGACACCAAATTGGCTGGAAGTGTGGATCTGCCTGGGGGTAGCGAGGCCATACAGAGGGATCTGGACAGACTGGAGAGCTGGGCTGAAGCCAATGGGAAGAGGTTCAACAAGACCAAGTGCTGGGTCCTGCACTTTAGCTACAACAACCCCAGATGATGCTACAGGCTTGGGGCTGTGTGGCTGGAGGACTGCATAGAGGAAATGGACCTGGGGGTGTTGGCTGATGCCCGGCTGAACATGAGCCAACAGTGTGCCCAGGTGGCCAAGAAGGCCAATGGCATCCTGGCTTGCATCAGAAACAGTGTTGCAAGCAGGAGCAGAGAGGTGATTGTTCCCCTGTACTCAGCACTGGTGAGGCCACACCTTGAATACTGTGTCCAGTTTTGGGTCCCTCACTGCAGGAAAGACATTGAGGCCCTGGAACGTGTTCAAAGGAGGGCAACAAATCTGGTGAGGGGTCTGGAACACAGGCCATATGAGGAGAGGCTGAAGGAGCTGGGAATGTTCAGCCTGGAGAAGAGGAGGCTCAGGGGAGACCTCATTGCTCTCCATAACTTCCTGAAGGGAGGTTGCAGTGAGCTGGGGGTCGGCCTCTTCTCTCGTGTCATTAGTGATAGGACCAGAGGGAATGGTTTCAAGCTACGGCAGGGGAGATTCAGGCTGGACATGAGGAAGTATTAATTTTCAGAAAGGGTGGTCAGGCACTGGAATGGACTGCCCAGGGAGGTGGTGGAGTCACCGAGCCTGGGGGTGTTCAAGGAAAGGCTGGATGTTGTGTTGAGGGACATGGTTTAGTGGGAGCTATTGGTAATTGGTGAACAGTTGAGTTGGCTGATCTTTTAGGTCTTTTCCAACCTTGGTGATTCTATGATTCTATGATTAATTAATGAAACGAGTGATAATCTTTATAGTCAAAAGATGGATTGCACAAGATTAGTCCATTGTAGCCACTATGGAAGATGTCTCCATATACTGCAGAGCATGCCGATATGTGTGAGAAACTCAGACAACTTTCAGGAGTTTTTCTCCAAACCATAGTTCAGATTTTCTCCCTTTAGTGCTCTGGAAAGCAGAAAAATACAAATGAAGAGAACAGTTTCTTTTTTTCTCATTTTCTTTTCCTGGAAATCAGTCTTGTGGCCAATTGCTGTGATTGTAGAGCAGGCATCCAAACTTTCCTGTGAGTCCTGTGTTTTTTATTTGTTTGTTTGGATTTTAATACATTCTACTGGTAGAATTACAAAAGAAATTTCTCTTGGTTGGCATTGAATTTGTCAGTCTAGCACAGAAGAGTGCATATAAAGTTAAAACAAGGACAGATAGAAAATCTTCTTGAAGATCTATGTTCATATCTTTATCTCACAATATTCTATGACATTTTCTGGCTTTAAAGCAGTATTGGATTTTCTAGTAACAATTATATTATGGAATTAAATCTGGCTTTCTGTACTGCCATAACAGGGTTGGTAGGTAGTGATCTTTTATTGACTTCTCATTCCAAGGAGCTGCATTTATTTATTAGTTACTAGTGTCTGGGCATGCAGAGCACGCAAAAGCAAGAGAAGTTCTGAGATTCAGGGCATTAGAGAAATGTTATGAAGATTGATTGTAAGCAGTGATTAATTACTTCCTGTACCACAAGGCAGCATTTTCTGGTTCTGCAAAAGGACGATATATGGCTGTAGCTTACAAGATAAAATTGTTTCTTCACTTGCAACATTTCATATCTCACAATTTCAGTAGTTTAAAATATACTACATTGTACCCTTGTGGAAGTTCTACATGAGAATCTGATCTGGCATCAGATATTCAGTCCCCTTAGAATCCAGCCAAAGAGTAGAAAACAGGACAATAATCGAGAGAAAAATGTGTAGAACAAGTGTCTGGAGTAACACAAACAGATCATAAATTCTGAAGATAGAGCCTATGCAAACACACTGCAAGCAGACTTTTGCATTCAGATATTTGGTAAATTCTGAATGAGAACAGTGAGGCTACTGAAATTTTCATGCATTATGGTGGACTGTACATCATAGAATGCCTTAGATAACTGGAAAGAGTTCACTGAGGTTGAACAATCTGGAATTAGAGCAGTAATCGCAAATAAAACAGAAAACTGATCAGTGAGTGAAGATGGACAATATCACTATACAATTGGCTAACATACAGCAGAAAGCCTTCTTGTCACAAAACTGCTGCTACCAAAAGTCTAGTTATAGATGCAGAAGTCTGTTGAACAAGCTGGAAACATTTGTATTGGATTCGAATATTTGCAAGGATAAAAGATAATATGCAGAATTGGGCTCATATGCATGAAGTATAGATGTATTCTGACTTATGAAAAGGAAAAAAAAAAACAGAAAAGCAAGTCATGAAACATTAGCTGATGTGTAAAATCCTGGAAAAGCTATAAAATAGCAAAAAGCTTGGACGGACATATGGAAGCACGGATCAGTCAGTAGTTTCTGCCAGGAAAAGATAGAGTATATAATTTTCATTACTATGCTTTTCATCATTAATACCATCCTCTGTGAATTCTGTTAGGATTTCTGTCTTCACAATGTCCTTGGACAATTATTATATTTAATAATAATTATAATATTAAATATATTAAATATAATAATTATTGTTATTATTATTATTATATTATAATGTCACAATATTCACTTGGACAAACAATGTTGCAACTACATGGTTATCCACCATTCTACTGTCTTAACAGATTTTGATCTTTTTCTCAGACCTCATCCATCTCTGAAGGCTCATGTATAAGTACTAAGATATAATAATGATATTCCAGTTCAAAATCTCAACAAATCTTTACACATTAATTCTCTTGATACTCAGAGAAGAAAAGCAATCATGTGGTGAAGCTCTGACAAAGAATACCTATTAACCGTAGGCTGGCCAGCTGATCAGTTTGTTTCATTTGCTGAAGAAGGATAGTAGTCTCACACACCACATCTATTTAAAGTTATAAAACCAGTAAGTAGGACTCTCTCACCATCTAGTTCTTAATACTTAGCCAAAGGAGCCGTTCATGATCCACATATCCAGGAATTACTGCAGAATTAAATACGCTGTTATGAGCTTATGGCTTAATCCCAACAGACAAAATGTTCTTTCTTTTTTTGAAAACGGAATGTTGTTATAACATATTAATGCAAGTCCAATTACCAGAATTCACTAATTCCTAGTCTACCTCTTTAGAAGGGATACAAACTCCTTGTATGTAATCTCTGAGTTTAGGACTGGCATTGTTGCTCTTGTTCTGGTCCAAGGCAGCTGGCAATAAAAATCATGCATTAGCATTCTGCTTTTAAGCCTGGAGTATCCAAAAGAGCTTTCAGTGCTGTATCTGAAGAGATGTTTTGTGCAATTATTACACTGGTACAGGCACACCTTTAATTTATGTGGTCAGAGAAAGACTCCCCTCTGCTAGCACGATGCCC
This sequence comes from Centrocercus urophasianus, assembly GCF_019232065.1. NCBI lineage: Eukaryota > Metazoa > Chordata > Aves > Galliformes > Phasianidae > Centrocercus > Centrocercus urophasianus. The sequence continues at coordinate 8,890,643 of NW_024885344.1, forward strand.
CATTTTATATAGCAATCTTCAGTCCTTACCCGTTGCACTGATTATCTACTGTACCTTTTCCTTAGTATCTAATTTCAGCTTTTTAAGAGACATTCCTTTCTACTCTGTTAAAATACTGGACTCCTTTTCTTTGACACTGCTTCTTTATCTTATCTCCAGAAAAACAATTTCAGATAAACGGGGGAAAAAAACTCTAACCAAAATGCAGTCATTACTTTGTTCTGTTGCTGTTTTACTATAATAGCTTTTCATTGGAGTATTACCTTTCTCTCTGGCTGTTACAACCTTATGCATGTCCAGTAGCCACCTGCAAGCTTTGCTACATCTTTGCAGCACTACCACTTCCTATGCACTGACCTAAGGGGGCCTGATTTGTCCTTTGGCAGTTCAACTCAGGGGTGATTTTAGCATTATTTGTTGTTTATTTTGTTTGTTTGTTTGTTTTTAATCTTGAGTTCTTCTTAGTGTTTCCAAGTCTCTCTTGTGACTTATTCCTGCAGGTGATAAAGCAAAGATAGAATGAGATGTTCCAGTAATGGAAACATGGCTTCTTCATATGAAAATGCTGGAAAACATTTTCTAACACATTAGTCCCACAGGAACATCACTGTATTAAGCCTGTAATTATGAAAAGCTCCCAGCATCAACTTTGTCTTGCTATGTTGCAGGTTTCTAATGCACAACTCTTTAACCACTCTTTCCCACCCTTTTTTCAGTTATCTAAAAGCAAAACTTTTTAAGTGAAAACATTGCCCATATAATGTCCTTCATTAACTTTATTCTAGTTTGCCTGGAAACATCCTTTTCACATGTGGAACTGCAGCAGAACCACTAGTGGAGAAAGGTAGAAACAATCCAATAAAAAAAAATCAAATAAAAAATAAAAAGAAAACCAAGTTAAACAAAGTGAAAGTATTACAATGGCTAAGAGAGAGTTGAAATGTATGTGATGATTGTAGACAGATGAAAGAAGGGCAGAAGAAAAATGGAAAGTTACTCTGTAGGTAAGTAAACAAAGTTGCATACATAGAAAAGAATTTGGAAAGTATTAGGTGGTGGGTTATACTCACAACAAAATCTGATGGATGCATCAAGCTGTTTCTAGGAGAAAGTATTTTAAAATCATATCTGTACTGCTTCATGTGTACATGCACATTTTTTAAAACCTCATTTATCTAGCAAATAAGGGAGAAAGTCTTGTTGGATGAAAATGGCTCCAACTGTAACAAAAATTAAAGTGGAACTTCGAAAATTTTATGTAGATACATTTTATGTAGATAAACTGCAATTATTTAACTCATGCTAGATTCTGTTTTCATACTCTAGATAAGTGCAAGCATTTTCACCAGAAATGTTTCTATGTTGTTAAACAGAAGGAGAATTGGACTTCTGCTTTTTATTGTAATTACTGAATGTCAAAATTGATGAGAGAGTTTTTCTTACTGTTTTATTCCTATAGGTCACAACAGACTGAAATAAGCTGAAAGCAGAAAATCTTGGAAGTGAGGTATTCTCTGTAAGATGGCTAATTTTTTTTTCAAATGTTTTTTTTCTTTACTCTTGTCAAAGAGGGAGGTGTTCCATCTGCTTTTTAAATAGCCTAGTCATATTCTATCCGATTTTCTCTTCAGCATTAGTACCTGTTCCATGATATCTAATTTTATATTTCAGGCACATCCATCATGCCAAATTCTCCTGTAAAAAAATCTGGTATTATTACTTTGATGACGACTGGAGATCAGTCTGAAGATTGATTTTAAAGTTTTTGCTCAAGTATTGACTGTAAACAGATTCTTTATGTCACTTCTAAATAGGAAAGAAAATAATCTGAACAAAAATTATACCAAAGATTTCAGGTCTGCTCAGTGTGCCATTTCTGATTGGAAGATATGGACTATCACTAGTGTAAGGCAAATATAAAACAATCTCTAAATGGCCTTTGAGATGTCCTGATGCATGTAAATAATCTGTTAGAAGTTACCTTAAGATGAAGAAATACCTGGTATGTAACAAAGCGTTTTTCCCTGGTGCTATGGCTATGTTTTAGCCCATGAGAGAGGGTCTCATCATTCCTTTGGAGTCCTGTCCTTTCTAGAAACACTGGATACACCTCCAGGGAAGACTGGATTCATTTGGAGGCTTGAGAAAAAGCTGCACATGGACTCCAAAATCCAAATACAAATGGACTCTGCACTAGTCCAAATTCTTAAAGATATTGTTTGTAATTATTTAATAGCCTTTAGCAAAAGGAATTCAGATCTGTAACTCCTTCCTAAAACTTGTTTTGTGCATGGCCAACAGCAGATTCTTGCTAGAAATAGCTACTTAGGTAATGCTTAATTCTGCAAAATAGTGATACACAGGCTGCATTTTAATGGATAGACTTAGTGAGTGCACCAGAATCAAAGCAGGTAAACAGTTCTCTCAGACCTTGGCATAATCAGCCTGATCTTAAAATTCTGAAATGAGGCAAAAGCAATAGAAAGGCTTAACATCTTGCTAGTAAATTCCAAACTGCTAGGATATGTAATAAGGCAAGGTGCCAAGACATGTTCAGCTGTTTAAAAAGTTCCTTATTTTGAAGTTAAACAAATCAAATATATGGATGATATTATCCAACTGTAGCATTGTATCGATTTTAGTGTGTCTTTTGCTGTTTCTTCAGAAGATGAGGTTATAAAATTGCCTGAGGGAAATTTTATATATCAGATAGGTTTTAAATTTTGAATGATACTCAGCAATCTCAGGTAACTATTCACTTCTAACAGACAGTGCCTCAAAGCTGGTTTAATGCAACTGCATGACTCACCTGAAACCTTTCGATTATAGATCACACAAGCACAGCATTGGAGGCCCGTCATGTAAACTTACATACCAGCTCGCCTAAGACTCCTTCATTAAACAGGGTGAATACTTACATTCAGACCAATGTATCCCACATGTATGAATATGCCGTATTATAATCAGAAAAATAAATACATGAGATATATAAAGTTGTATATAATGAATTCAGTCTTCTTAAGTATTTGTACAAGTGTGTTTTACCTGGTTGCTTGACATACTCTTCAACTCAATCCTTAAGTGAACATACACTGTGTCAAAATGACGCCAATAGTGGTCTTTACACAGAATTCTCCTGAAAATTTTTTCACAGAAATGCAAATGGACTTCTACAAACTTCTGTTTCTTCTTGAGCAGATTCTTTAATAAATGGAATTCATGAGTGTGGCCACACACAGATCACAGCCCAAGTGATAGAGCTGAGCTCACTGACTTATTCTTACTTGATTCTGACAGAGAGAGAATATAGTCCTGGCAAGCTCTCTGCAAACACAGGAAACCTGAAGTCACGTCTACAGCACTGAGGATACTGCAGCCCTCTTATCCTTTTGGTATAGTATTAAATGTGGAGGTTGGTGGCCCTGCATGTGGCAGAGGGGTTGGAGATTCGTGATCCTTGAGGTCCCTTCCAACCCTGGCCATTCTGTGATTCTGTGATTCTGTGATTCTTTGCTGCGAGTTACCTTCTATTTTCCTCACTTCCACCCTAGCATGTAAGAACTCCAGAAAAAAAACGTATGTGCAGAAATTTTTCCTATTACATGTTCTTATTATGGATGTACAAAGCAAAGTTGAGGAAGAGGGAAAAAAAGGAAAAGGCTTAAGTTCAAGACAAAAATGAAAAACAGGAAAACGTTGAAGAAGGACTCCTAAAGAGTTCAGCTAATCTGCTGCATAGTCACTTGTTCTTAGCAAGCTGAAGACAATTTTTCAAATCTAGCAATAAATTTTCTATTTACTTTAGCAAAGGAACATATTTTCAGCTTGTGAGGTGTTTTTTTTTCACAGTTTCTGCAATGAGATTGTTTACATTAGCTTCTCTCGACCATATTTTTTTATACAGAGTAATGTCTCATTTACAGAGAAAATATAAATAAAATTGATGCTTAAAGATTTTGTGTTACATATTTTTGTGAACACAGAAAATCTAAAAATTTTTTGTTTCTCTCTGTATTTTGTAGATTTCCAAATAAAAAAATAATAATAAAATAGTCCTTCTCTCTGTATAAAATATCCATAAAAATGCAAACTCTAAAGGAGTCATTCATGACATACTGAATTCAATAAATAAATGTTCAATTAGATCATTTAGTAAATAGATGAAGCCAGTTTAGTATGTTCATTTGAATTTTTTTCAGCAAATATAACTCAAATGAGGCATGCCCTTTATCAACACATCATTTGCATTTTGCTGTCAATCATCATATATTTCAAAATTAACTTGCATTCATTTTTCAGAATCATAAATGTTACAGTGAAGGTGACTTCAAATTTTTACAAATATGTATGTCTTCTGCATATGAAGCTGTCAGTCCTTGCACACATAAAGTATGTTTTTAATATCCCTCTGGAGTAAGACTAGCCAAAGATGAATGACTTTAATGGAAGAGTATCAGAGGGCACAGCAAAGTCCATTCTTTTGGCTGATGAAGGTAGTGTTTTTCATTCAACTGTCCAGCCATGATAAATGTCGAATGTTGCAATTGAACCATCCTGAAATTTCAAAATGGTTTCAAGACAACAGCAAGCATATTTTTGTGATATTTTTGTGACAGTTCCAAACATTAAAGAGATAAATTGGAATGCAACACAGGGCAAAAGCAACTAGTTTTACTCTCTATTTTTTGACGGATATAAGGTATCACAAATTTCTAGAATAAAACAAAACTACTGTTCATGCAGTTTGAAATCACAGACATTCCAAATAACTTTGTAAGTCCAGTGTCAGTAGTCAATGGTATGAGGAAAAGAAATTAAATAGTTCTATGTTCTGTATTTATGGTAATATCAGTGAGACTGCAGGCTACAGTTTCAACATCTGGTAATGACAAGTTGTCCATGTAAGTGTATGCTTATCTTAACTTATGCCTCATAACTGATTATTTTACCACTTCTAGAAAGAATGTATCTATAAAATTAATACTGGATCATGCAAATGTTTAGCTTACATGCTAAGGTGCAGGCAGACCTCACATTAAAAATTCAACATAATTCTCCTCAAGTGAAGCTTGACTTCTGAATATCATCGATATCTTCATAATAATCAAAGGTTCGCATTTTTACAGTCTGTGAATTTCTAGGCAACTGAGCAGCTTAGAAGAAAGTTGCTACTCTATAGATAGCTAGATGGACAGATAGGTAGATAGATAGATAGATAGATAGATAGATAGATAGATAGTATGTTGGGTCACCCATCTGGGACAGCGAAGTCATTTGTCCTCCTTGCCATTAAAAGAAGAGCTACAAAAGATACTAGGCACAATGACATACAATAGTGATGTCTCTAAAGAGACCACTGTCACTCCACTGGAGAGGAGTTCTGTACAGGATAGAAATATCCTATCCCATAATATACCTGGTATAGCATGTGTGCAGCAAAGGAAATCCTACTAAATGGTGAGCAATGGTGTATCACCCCTCAGCTGAGACAATCTAATTCAAAGGAAATGGACAGAGCAGCCGGTGGGATGAACAAAGAGCAGTGTGGATCCTTATAACCCAGAAATCAGGTGATGGTGTATTGGATATCTGTATGGATATCTGTGTGGTCTACCATTTACTTATGCTTTAGATTGCATAGCAGGTAGCTTAGCATTGGACTATCCATGCCTGACCAATATGTAACAGAGATACGTGGTGGGATATCTGGAACAAATTTATGCATAGAATAGTATATGCCTTGTATGTATATGCCTGTGCCATGTATCTGGACAGCAGCCCATGCAGTTACTGGGGAATGATGAAGCTGACACCAGCATGTATAAGGTGACTGGAAGATTTTCCGACAGATAACTTTGCCCAACAGCTACATAAGAAGTTGCAATATGCTGGACTGAAAACAATGTGAGCAGCAGTAGAAGTATGAGGGCTGCCCATTTTAATGTCAGATATCGTCCAAGCATATAAAGATTTCAAATGCATGCCAGGATGTGACCGAGACCTTTGCCAGAAATAACAACACATCTACACATCTCTTGCTGAGGTGGCAGATTGACTACACAAGCCCCCTCTCTTGATCTGAAGGGGTTAAGTGTGCTTTGACCTGTATGAATACAGCAAATGGATTAATGGAGGCTTATCTGGTACTGTATGGGAACTGCTGAGTCACGGCCTGAACCTCTGATTAATCACCTGAGGTGAGCCATGAGTCAGCCAGAGGAGCACAGGTGAAGGCAATTCACCTGTGCTGCCGGAAGGGGTGGAGCCAGGCTCCACCCCTCCTGGACCTATTTAAGAGCTGGCTACCAGAGGGGAAGGATCTCTTCTGGAGATCCCCTCTTTTGGTATCTTCTGGTGAGCTCAACCCAAGGGTAAGCTCTTCCACTTATTCTCTTTTGTGATCGTTGTCTGCTTTGCCTTACTCTCTTGATTATATTGCAATTATAACATCTTGGTCATACAAATTATAACATCTTGGTTATACAAAATTATAACATCTTGGTTATACAGGTACCAAAAGCAAATCAAGTCTCTACCATTAAGACATTAACTAAATTAATGGCAGCATATGGACTCTTCAAGTCATCAAAACTGACCAGGGTACACATTTCACACAAACAATGGTACAAAAGTGTGCTGAGGAAAATAACATCAATTGGCAGTTCTGTCTGCCATATAATCTGAAGGGAGAGGGCCTGATGGGGCAGTATAATGGCTTTCTAAAGGCCACTCTTAAGACAGACTCCCAGTCCTTGCAGGGGTGGATTAAAAGTCTACACAGAATGCTGAAAGACCTGAATGAAAGACCCAGAGATGGCAGACCCAGTGCCCAGCATATGTTACAAATATCTTGGGCCTCCCTGCTTAGGATCCAAATTAAGGGAAGTGATATACGATTGAAATCCCAAGTTGGAAGAATAAATAATCTTCTACTCTCCACCCCTGAGAATTAAGAACATGGAACCCACAAGGGAAGATGGTCTTTGGAAGTGCAAGTGGGGCCAAAATGGTGTGGACCATTTGCACCCTGAGGGAGATCATTAGAAGAGGGTGGGATGGTAACATCACAAGTAATAGACACGTGGCCACAACGAATTATAATACATACTCCAATTTTCATTGTGGAGGGGACCCTAAATATATTTATATGGCAGATCAGAACCTCCTACTTTGTTACCTGGTATTATTATTTAACAGTCAATATCAGTCCAGAGGGTGTGGACCAGACATGCCCCTGTCCAAGCAGAAATTTTGACACAGGATAGGAATACCGCATGTAGTTAACCATGGAGGGCAGATCTGCCTCTCTTAGAGCCAATTAAACATCTATTGAGATCCATGGCCCAACAGGGTGGCCAACAGAGGCAGAAGCAGCAGATGTTCCAGTTTCGCTGAAGAATTATCACAAGAATGGAGGCACCTTCTCATAACACTCTGAAACCAAAATATGATAAAGTATAACTGAGAGAACCTCAGCCTGAGAGAAAAAAATGCAAGCAGTTTACAGCAGCTCATGGAGTTTTACCTGTCTAACAGTTTGGCTGCTGTAATACTTTGTTGATGGATATTTCATAGCATTGTGGTTAAAAGGCAACAGAGCAACAGACAACACAAAGGTTAATCTACCAGTTTAAGAGCTATTTTTGTCTTCATTGGGCTTATCAGGTTTTTCTAGTAAACATAGGAAAGATCCAGGCTTGGTCTGAAGGAGGTGATCATTACTGGAATCTAGTTTAGTAAATTTAAAAATTTTAGTATTTTTTTTTCACATACGTAATATTGCTTTTTGAAATTGTAAGACATTGAATATCACAACAACCTGGCAAAACAACTCGCAAATGGGCTATAAACAAGGAAATATTCTAGAACCTTTCTAAAGAGAGATTAGTGTTTTTAAATTGTGAGAGAAGTTCCATATAATTAACTAAACACAAACGTTTCTGGCTGTCTGCTTGGTAACAAGTGAATATTATGGCTACTTAAATGTCAGCAGCTACGTGTTGTATTATCAACCGACAAAACTGTCAGATGTTAAATGCCCATTTCAGCAGTATAAATGAACCACTAAACATTTGAGAACCAAATACATATTGAGGGGAGATTTAGACTGGATATAAGAAAGAAGTTCATGAGACTGGTGAGGAGGCTGCCCAGAGATGTGGTGAATGCTCCATCCCTGCAGACACACAAGGTCAGGCTGAATGAGGCTTTAGCAACCTGATCTACCTGTGGGTGTCCCTGATCACTGCAGGGTGGTTGGACTAGATGGCCCCCAAGGGTCCCTTCCAACCCAAATGAACCTGTGATTCTATGATTTTAATGTACAAGCAGAATTTTACTTATCTACTAGCAAGAATTCTTTGTCTCTGTCAGGTCAGCAATATGCTTCACATAACGATACTAAGTGTTCTCCAAATACTATTTTGCAGACATATTAATCCAGTAAGTTCTAGAAGACTTTCAACATACTCAAATATTTTTTTTTTTTTTTGCAGCAAAATAGAGGTTGATAGGTATTGTCTACATAGGAGATACACTATTCAGTTTGGATAAAGTAATCATTATAGATTCATTATTTAATTGTCTATATAGACTAGCTATATCCCACCAAAATCCAACTTACTGTTTTGCATCATGATGTCTCTCTTCTTAGAACAAGCGTCCACCATTTTTGAGGATTATTCCACAGGTCCTATTATCTACTTCAAACCTGATGATCTGTGAACTTTTCTGTGGTTCATGACAGGATAGACATTGTCAGCCTGTCAGATAAACCTCAGATTCTTGCAAATAATATGAATTCACAAATTCCCCTCACTTCTCTCTTCCTGTCTATGATGCTTCTCCATCTGACATTTTCTATACCACTCCCAGCCGTTACACTGCTCCATAGCTGTTGGATGTGGGCTGTAAACACAGCTTGTGATGAAGCCCTGGTCCTGAGGTCTTCTGGTTTGCCACTTATCTATAGTGCTGCACACAGTGGAAAGAAAAGCTGAACAAGGCAACAGTGTGATGACCCCTGATCAATTGGTCTGCATTCTGCTCTGTATCTGCTACACTGTTTTGCAGCACTTTTTGTCTCACAAAAACAGTACAAGCTGTATATCACACCCAAGACCTGAAACAACTTACTACAGCTATAAGAGCTTTCAATGCAAAAAATGTGCTTTGGACACTCTGTACAGACACAACCACCTAGCTCAAATGAGGTGCAGTGACAGCATGCTACTTAAAGATTATTTAAATTAATAATGTAACTTAATTTAAAGATTATTTTTCATTAATCAAAAGCAGGTTACAACAGTGAATTTATCATACACAGTTGTTACTGGTAAATAGCTAGCCAGCTTCAGTGTGAACAGTCTGGGGATGCTGTAAAGACTAGATAGAAAGTTATCATTGATGTGGAGAGGAAAGTTTGTACTTGTAGATTTGTACACCTCATTTTCTTGCAATACTAAGGGAACTTATGAACTTAAAAGCCCTTTTCATTGCTATTTCTTACAAGGCTCCAAGTACATACATTGGTGGTGTGTAGTCTGACTGGGCTGTTTATTTTGGAGGATTCAAGGAGCAGAACTAGTGAGCTTCATGAATACTAATTAATGCAAAGAGATAGCTCTCTTCCTCAGCCATTACAGCAGACTTAAGCAGGCTTCAGCATGATATATAGTCCTGCAGGTCTGCAAATTTTGGATCTTCTTTCCTTTCTTAACCAAGTCTTCTCAAGTACATCTGCAAGTTCACGCTTTACAATATTATGTTCAGAAAAGTATAATTTTCAGTGAAACACTAAAATTTTATCAGCTAAATATGCCTCAGCAAAATGTTATGGAATGTATTTTTCATAATACTATAATAAAATGTTGCAAAACACTTTACAGGGTCATGAAATCTCTAATTGCAGATTATATGACATTGATCAAACTTTGAAGCACACTGATTTTGACTCACCAGAATTTTCTCATTACTCAGAGAACACAGCTACATCAAAATGTTTTCACTGGTGGAACTGCCAATGCTAAAAGACAATGCAAAAGAAGAGCAAGAGAAATGAGATTATAAGAATATGTTCTAAAAAAGCAGAATGTTGCAGGTCATGTTGTTGGTCATGGAAGAAGCATGTCAAGAATATCTTATTTTTTGTTTTACACGTGTCCCATAGTGAAGAGCCAGTGATATGAAAAACCCCTTTTCTTGAGCTTGCTATAACACTCAGAGTTCGGCATAAAATTCCTGTTTCATTTCTAAATTGAATTTATATTCTTAATTTACGTTTGTTTTCAGAAGAGAATTAACTAACTATCAACTTACATTTCCTGAATTGTTATGCATTGCTAGTCCTTATCCCATGTCATCACTTTCAATTGCCTCCAAATTTTTATGCATGGCTGAGATTCTCTTAGTGATTTTATTACTATGCAGAGGGTTAGGAAGTCACTTGTGTTCACAGTCACTAACTGTCCACAAGATTATATTCAACCTTGACAGTACTTCTGTATTTTAGTCCATCAGTTTTACTGTATCAGTCTATTTTGCTGAGGATCTTCTCTTAGAATTCTCTTCTGGTCTTTCCTCTTTAATAGCTGATATAAAATTTCTTGCTGTCAAATCTGCCATCTTAAGCTACAGACACATGCTAAATGATCTCATAATGCAGATGATGAATTGTTCAAGTACACTTCAAAAATTTTTCCTAATTAAGTTAAATAAGATTAACTTCTAAATCTCTCCAGTAGGAACAAGGTTTTCCATTGTACTATGAACTTGGATTGTTTACAGTTGGGTCTCTAGAGAAATATTCTCATTATTCAAGTCAGAATAATACTGGAAAAAAAAAAAACCTGACATGTAAATTAATCTTCTTTTTAATCAAGGCTATAAAATGTTAATTTCACAAATTCATTTTGCAAACTCTCATTGTGACCTTCATCTTCTGTACTATTGCTAAAACTGAAATTACAAGCTCAGCAATTATATTGAGATAATCAGATCGTTAGAATATACTTCTCAACTTAATCATTGTTGACTTAGATATTGTCAGAGAAATGATGTACTGGTTTACATCTGTAATCAACAAACAGTAAGAAACCAGATCAATTTGAAGAGAATCATACCAGACTAAGAATATAGATTTGTTTCATTCTTTTTATTGATTTCTTTTTTCCTTTATTAGAAAATAGAACAAAGCAAAACCTCAACAAAAACAAAACAAAACAAAACAAATAAAAAACTCATATAAACTCCTAAGGGAAAAATAAAATTCATATACATTCTTCAAAAATAGAAACAAGAGGTTTACAAGATGCTGTCAAAAATCAGAATCTTGTTCTCTACTAGGAACTGTCAAAAAGTGTCCTTGTAAAGAGTATAGAAAAGAATCCAGAAATATAATATTGAAAGTTTGACCCTGTGGAAATGAACTCACAAAATTATGAAAATAGTCTCTCTGTTTTGCAGTAGATTTTCTTATTTTCCGCATTTGAGTTAGTCTGCTTTTTTTCTTAAAAAAAAAAAATCTTAAACATGGCATGAACTTTTCAATGAAATTGTTTCTAAACTGTGGAAAGAGATATGAACGTATTTATACTGCTATCCAAAGACAACTGTGTATTTAGATGTGCTATTTTTTTTTCCTATTCCAAGAAAACCAAGCAAAGATTATTCTTTAAACTATATACCTATTTGTTTCAATATACTATTGTTGAAGTTCTCAATTTCTGTTAGAAGAGTTGTATCTTAAAATTACTGAAGTGAATATCCTAAATAAATTTTTGAATAAAAAAATGTATGAAATATTTAAATTAGTTTTATTCTCATATCAGTCATTAGAAAATTTATATTTGCCATGGCATTTGACTATACTTGCAATGGCATTTAGAAGCTATATGTCCAGTGTAGATAAACCCTGGATAAAGGTCTAGACTGTAATTCATATTCCCTACCTAATGGGATGTGGAGAAGAGTTGTTTAACTACCAGTAATTATTCCAAGCCCAACAATTAACTGCCAATAATTTTTCCTGCTTATGCCAAAACTAGAGATAGGAATTTTCATGGGAAAAAAAATATCTTTATAATAGATCAGAGTTTTCATCGTTCCGTGTCTAGCCAGCTAAAACTACCCATGAATTATCCATGAAGTCTATGAACAAGGTCTATCTCAGGACCCAGTGCCTATAGTCTAGCCCTGAAACTAGAGAAAAAGTGATATAACTAGCTTTATTTTAGAAGATCTTTGATTACCAATTTAACCCAATTTTTAGCTGTGTACAGCTGGATTAACCAAAACAAATCTGTGTGATTCTGAGCAAGGCTTAAAATAGCTTGAAGAGAGAGTAGGCTCAGTCATTATAAATCACAAATGATGAAATGAACACAGAAATTTAATCATTCTCACCTTTAGCTTCTTGAGTCTGAGTTTCTTGGCTTTTTTCAGTAGTAAGTCCAACAGAAATAACCTTTGCTGAAGGCAGATGCTGGTCAACTACTCCAGCTGAAGTAAATTCAATTTCATTCAGGGAATCTAAAAGATGTAAAACTAAAGGGAATATTATATTCTTTTTCTGTTTTATAAATGCTTCCTGTCTTCTTCATTATGTTTGGAGCTTGAGTCTCAGAATATACAGGTGTCTTTGTTCTAATGAATGTATTCTTCATACCAGTATCCAACTTAAATGACAACCATGTCATTTACAAGTTTACAACCATAGATGTAGCCAGTAAAATCTCTATAAACCATATGCTAGGCCAAACTCAATGAGGGGACAACATTCACTGACGCACTAACCAAGTGAGAAAACTATGATGATTGAGTCACAATACTAAGTATTCTCTCAAAATAAAACAAATGATGGAGAGACTAAGGACATTAAGTGTCAAAAGCAGTCCATTTACAACAAATAAGAGGTGCATTTAGGCCTAGCTGCAGAATTCTTTGAACCATAATACAATTTTGTCTGTCAAGTATTATTTTTAATTTTGACATCTGTCAAGTGATTTCCTCTGATATTTGCTGTAATTTGGACTTCCCTCTTCTAAATCAGGATGCAGTAAAAGTTCATATTTGGAATCAACAGTAACGTTAGAGTCTTCAGGTACTGAGTTTGTGTAAGAAGGGCTGATTGCTTTTGGCATTTCTTCCACTGCATAGGCTTTATCTCCTGTGCAGCCCTACACCTCAGGTAGTTCTAGTGCTTGTTCATTAGTGCTAAGAGCTCTTGAAGCCAAGGCTGAGTCGTGGCAAGTGTCAACTCTTCCCCTATTCAGTGATAAAGGAGTGTGATGCCAGGCCACCTGAGGCCACCATTCCCTTTCTCACTGAGTTGGTACTGCAGAGGTTTCTATCATATCAGTGAGGTAGGCATGAATCATAGCAGGTAACCAGTTCCATGGATCCTAAAGAGTATCCTAAACACAAAGAAATATCCAAACTACATTTTCCCTTTTAAGTCTGCCCTTATTTTGTTCATTAACATGAGTACCCTCAAAGAAGCAACTCTTCTAATGCTCTTAAAACTGAGCTGCTCTGCAGATCTCTTCAGTGTCCAAACAGAACTACATAAAACATAGATGCATTTTCTAAAGCCATACCTAGTAATTATTTTTTACCATCTCTGTAACCTTTCCTCTAGCATTATTTCTCCCTTTGATAACAGTAACGTCAAATGGTTTTATGTCCCTTCCATTCAGCTGGCATGATTTCTTTCCTATGCATGTGATACATTGTTCTTCAGGCTGAAACTAATAATAAAGCCTGGGACATTAAAGTATAAAATCTTCAAAACTAGAAACAGGAAGAGCTAGGAGGATGTTCCAGCTCACTAAAACAGACAGTAAAACATGGAATTTTTATTTGGGTTTCAAATGAGATTTTCTCATATCAGCTTCTCGGAACAAGTCATGAGGAAACAAATTGTATCAATAACATTCACAAGTTCTACAAATGAAATTTCTCTTCCTGTAGCTAAAGAAAGAATGCAACATTTTTTCTAATATTAATAATACCTATCATGTGCCATCAGTAAGAAAAGTATGACAACAAAGACAATACTAATATTATTTTAATACATCTAATGAAAAATCTCAAGAAGAATAGAGAGCAGGAAATACTCTGACATTCTCCAGAAAATTTTACATTTCAGTCTATGATAGATATCTTCTTCATAGCTATTTTATTTGAAGAGACAGCCTAAAAGTCCAAAGATCATGGCTTTTCAGATAACATGATAGCACTGAGCATTTTTAAAAATTTTATTACAATATTATTATCCATACTAGACAAATTGGTTTAAATAAGTATTTCATTATTTGAAAACACATCAGGATGCTTGGATACAATCTGTTTTATGTCAAAATTACAACTATCAGACAAATGATTACAATGCAGAACTGATTCACCTTCCTGACATTCCCAGCATCTCAGGTACCATAGGTGCACAGACATTTTCTTCATCTTCTGCCCTTGATTCTCGTGTCAGTAGTGTCATCTAGAAATAATCAGTGCCAACAAAACATCTGGAAATAGGTCTGATTTTAACAGAAATGGATTTGAATCTCTAGTCTGTCCATCATGAAGAACAAAACAGAAAGTGTTTGGATGCTGGATTGTAATCTTCGGTGTATTTCTGTGCTCCTCGTCCATATTAAACAAAGAAAGATCTTCATGCAAAGGACATTCACGTGAGATTTTTAGAAGAAATAGAATGCATTTGCATCTAAAGACAGGACCCTAACCCTAACCCTTACCCTTACCCTTACCCTAACCCTAACCCTAACCCTAACCCTAACCCTAATTTCTTTGGTCGCGGAGCCTCTTTCGGCCCATTCTCTTCCCTTCCCCCCCTTCGCCCCCACCGCCGCGGCGCCCCGGCCCCCTCCCACCGCCCGCCTCCCCCTGGTAGGTAAATATGTATTTTGAAACATTTTCAGCTCCTCGCTTTCTGTGAAGAAAAAAAAAAGTAAAAGAAAAATTAACAGCAACTTATAAACCCTTTGCCTCTTTGTACCACAAATCCAGCTCTAGTAAAGCAAAATTTCAGGTTTGATATTTATTTAACAACCTGCATGAAATGAGTTGAGCTGAGATCAGATCCCCAACGAATGTGATATTCACCTTACCTCAAAACTGCCACTTCATAAGTCTCATTAGTGAAACAGAAAATAAGACAAACTTTGAAGAAATTAATTTGATGGATAATTTTCACTTTGATGAATAAACTTCCTTTTCTTTGTTCTCAGGACCATTAATATTTCAACAGTATAAAGCATAGGCCTCAGCTTACTTTGGTTTTTATTTGGGCACAACTTAGCTAACAAGGCCTTGATAAGCACGCTTTCTGGATCAAGCACCTGCTACAGGGAGAACAGCTCTGTTATGTGCCTGGATGGCACAGCTATGAGCTCCAGGGAGAGGGCTGCTGGCGTACTGAGGTATTTTAGGGAATAAGCACAAGTTGAACTGCATGTGCTTGGAGAATTTTAACACAGTGTGTTGGTAACATCCAAGTTACAACTCGTGTTTGAATTTTGAAATGCATTTCACAAAACAATTACTTGGTAACTCAACTAGAATTTCTTTACATGCTGGGTATGTTTTAAGTGCATTACTGTTTGCATTCCTGTTTGCATTATTTCCTATTTGAGGAAATATCTGAGTGGTTTGGAAATGAGAAATACAGTCCTGGAAGTGAGAAATCAGGGGAAAGAGCTATGAACAAATATTTTCTCTGAGATTGGCAAACACAACAGGTGGCTTTAATGAGAAGTAAAATGAATTTGCCTCAAACTCCTTTTTCCTTTCTTCAGATGCCTTCATGTTCAGAAATAAAACTCCATATATTTTAGCCAGCATTTATTCAATTTGTGATTCATAATCATATTAGGACAGAACAGATGATTTATTTCCATTCACTGAGATAAAAGTTGATAACAATTTTAAATGGTCTATTTAAAGTGATTTGCTGCTTTTCCCCAAGCCATATTGTCACTGTTCCCTGATCCCTTCAGACTCCCAGCAGATGGGTTGTCTTTCCTCTACCCTAGTTTTTAAGGCCAGTCTCTCCAAAGACTTGTGTTCTCATTTCCTGAACTGTGCTGAGGATCATTGGAAGATACCTTTGAGTCTTTAGATATTTTCTAGAGAAACATGCTATGCTTATAGACTCTGAAAACAAGGACCCTAGTTCAAAAGAGGGATACTATACAGATGAAGATTTGTTTTTTTAACATAGTCAAAGCAGAAGTAAAAAGAAGATAAAAGCAAATAACAATGTGTTGTAGGCATATTTTTAAAGGACTGAAATGGATAACATAGGTCCAAATATCTATATAGTCAAATGATAAGATCTTTAATCACCCGGCAGGATATTTAGAGCATGTGAATTGAGCAACCCAATCTGTGTGCATATACTGCATCTTCAAATTTAATTCAAGGGTGTAAACTTCAGTATGAAAAGCAGACTTACTTATGCACCCTATTTCCTGCCCAGAATTTCCCCAGTGTGTAATTGTCAACTGATCATTAGCCCATTGTAAAAGGTTCTTTTCTTCCTAGACAGACACACAGTCCACATTCAGACTATCACAAAATAGATAACTTGACAACAAAATATTACTCAGTCACATAAATTGGATTACTTTAAGTTCATTACTACCTTTTGTTTGTGACCAGACAAAATGGTAGCTGATGTTTTAGGATTCTAATACAGCATAAATTTCCTTCTTCCTTTTTCTCCATCACCTGGCTGAACCTGAAATATTACCGCTAGAAATAACAGAATCATAGAATCATACTCTGGAGACCATCTAGTCCAACACCCCTGCTAGAGTAGGTTACACAGGAAAATGCTCGGGCAGGTTTTGAATACTTTCAGAGAAGCAAACAGCAGAACCTCTCTGACAGTTTATTCCAGTGTTCTGTCACTCTCAAAGTAAAGAAATTTTTCCTTATCTTCTTATGGAACGTCTGTTGTTCCAGTTTGTTCCTATTTCCCCTTGTCCTATCATGGGGTACTGAAAAAAAGCCTGGCCCTGTCTAACTGACTCCCAGTCCTCTGATATTTATAAGCATTGACAAGATCCCCCTCTCATTCTTCTTCTCTCTTACCCAGTCTGAACAGTTCCAGATCTCTCAGACTTTCCTGATAAGAGAGACGTTCTAAGCCCCTAATCTGGTTGGATGTTAAGAAAAGTTATTCTTAGAAAGACTAGTGAAGCTGTCCAGGGAAGTGGTGGAATCACCATCCCTAGAGTTTTTCAACAAAAGTGTAGATGTGACACTGGGAGACACGGCTTAGTAGGCACAGCAGTTGATGATGGGACTAGATTATCATAGAGGACTTTTCCAACCATAATGATTCACTGATTCTATTCTGTTTTCCCCACTGTGATCCTTTTCTTTCTTGAATTGAGGAGCCCAGAACTGGGCACAGTAGTCCAGATGAGGCCTCAGCAGGGCAGAGTAGAGGTGGAGGATAACCTCCCTCAACATGCTGACAATGCTTTTTTCAAAGAAAACCCAGAATACCGTTGACGTTCTTGGGACACAAGGACACTCTTCTTGTCCATGTTGTCCACCAGGACACCCAGGACCTTCTCTGCAGGGTTCCTTTCCAGCATATCAGCCCCTCACCTGTACCCATGCATGTTCTTCCAACTTCCAGAAAATTCAGACATCAGAATCTAAAGTTTGATACAGCTATAGAAGGCTAAAATGGAAGGACATATGAGCTTGTTGATGGAGTATTTCAAATATTTTTGCCTAAAAAAGAACAGTTGTGTAACAGTTTTTACAGATTACAAGATTTAGGTGACAGGAAGTGGCAAGAACAAATAAAAATTTGAAATGCTTCCATGTTCATATTGAAAATATTGCTCTCCTACAAAAAATGATGCTACACACTTTCAAATCTTATAACTTTACCCCCAGAGTGAATTTTTTTGCCTCTCCTCCACCATCAATTCCATCAAATAAATAACAATGAATCCTCACTGACTTCTTTATTTCTGACATTATGTTGTTCTTAGAAATAGGTATACTCAAAGACTCCTCCAGAAATCATCTTATCTAACTTCCCCTACTAAAATAAGATCATGCAGACCTTGGCCATCCCTGATAGATCTGACTGTAGCCTTCTCTAAAAAATTTCTGGTGAAAGTGATTTCTCAGTCTCTCCAGGTTATCCAGTCTTCTACTCTGATATTTTACCCATATTACCTTCAAGATTTTTCACCCAAAAATTTTCTATGCAAAAAAAACACCAGATTTATTTATTCTCTCCTTGGAAAACATTAGACAGTCACCAATATTCTAACTACCTTTAATCATGTCAACCTCAACCAACTCTCAGCAAGCCCAGTTCCCTCAAAGGTTGTGTTTTCCAAGTTCTTCATCATTTATACTGCTGGATTCTTTCTCCTTTGAATTCATCTAAAAATACAGTATCAAAAAATGCCTCATTTGACTCCTTCCAAGGAAGGAATGGACTTCAGGAGTTAAGTGAGAAATGTAATGTAACTACACTTTTTCATGTAAAATGTTCTGTTTAATGAATCCAAAACGAGTGATTTGTTCATTGGCTTGGTTTTGGTGCATCATACAGGGTTTTGTCTGTTTTTCTTTGTTCTTCACAGTTAACTATCAATTATTTTCAATTATATGCATGCTATGTTTCTTCACCTTATGAGATTGTGATCTTGGAAAAATATCTACAACTTATGAAAGTCACTGTACTTCCAAATCTACTGATTTTCCTTTCTAAACTAAACTTCCACCCTGCTCAAATAAGATAATCAAATAAGTTTCATTCGATCTGTTCTTGACAATTGCTTACTGCCTGTTTTTACAACCTTTTTGTAGGTACATCCAATCACTTCAATAATCTGTTCTGGTTTGTTTCCAGGAACTGGAACAAGATTGTTTGATATATAACTCCTCTGTTCCTCTTAAAAAATAAATAAAATAAAATAAAATAAAATAAAATAAAATAAAATAAAATAAAATGTTTCTCTCTCGCTAGTCTTCTAGAATTTCTCCTGTTGCAGCATCCCAAAGATACTCCTTATTCAGAGATTACTTTGCTTCTTCCAAAACACCTTGTTAAAATTCGTTTTTTAAAGTATCTAACACTGTTTACCTTTTCCATGAAGATGAAAGCTAACAACTCCACTTTCTCTATAGAACCTCTTATTCAATCTTTTTTCTCATTTTCCCTCTTGCTTCTAATGTATTCATTGGAAGATTTGTGGTTTTTCATGTCCATTGCTACTTGCAACTCATTTACTCTTTTTCTTATTTTATGTCAATACGCTTGTGTAATTTCTTTGTATTTGCCCTTATTTATGTATCAGACTGTTTTTATCAGTTTAACTAGCAGGCTTTTCCTTGCCCAGCCTATTTACAGAGAAGCAGGCTCATAATGCTTATTTGAATGGCTCTCTGGACAAGGCTGTGATTTCTGATGAATAGGCAACAGAAAGCAGCTGGTAAAAAGTCAGTGTGTAACCTCTTACCTTAAGCAGGTATTTGCAGAAATCCATGCTTGTTCATGTCCAGAGAGCCTCATGGAGCAGGGCAAGATGCAGAGGATGTTGACAGTATGATGGAAGTGGAAACTGAGATCTCAGTGCATAGATTTTATTTGTTTTCACATTTTAAGCTATTTACTTGGTCTCCACAAAGGTTTTCCCATGGCAGTGGCATTTTGGCTGCAGCTGGAATGATCTAGTTCAGTCACCACAAAAATCAATGTGAGCATGCTCGTGATGACCTCATGAGCACTGCCTTATTCCTTTATTGAAAAGGGCAAAGGTCCTTGGGACTGTAGGGAAAGCAAGGCATGTACTGCACACGTCAGGCACTGTTACTCTTGCCATCTAGTTTTATTCCAGAATAGCAATAGCAGGATCTATAAAATGTAGAAAGGCTAAGGTTAAATAGGTTTTCAGATAAATAGGTTTAAGGTTTGCTTTTTGGAGGGAGAAGTTTACTCTCCTCCTCTTTTCTAGAGTAGAATTCTTAAAATGAGCCCACTTTCTCCATTTACTATAGCTGTAACTATCTAAATTCACTTAGATATAAATACGTAGAATGAATTTATACCAGAACACTTTTCCTCCAATCCACTTCTAAAAGTTATGAAAAGATTCACTTCAGACACTTGAGGTTTCTAGTGGAAGATGGCAGCAATCATTCTGAATTTATCATGTACACTCTGCCTTAACAGAGAAGAGAAATTTACCATTATACTCTGCATTTTTAAAAAGTAATATTGGCTCTTTAACTGATGTCTATATAACCTTTTGCCAAAGACATATCTTGTTTTTTTACTTTTCCTTCAACTTCTCTAATTTACTCTAACTCACAAAGCAGCTGTAAAGATGGATATTTTTTTAAAAATGTATTTTTAACTTTTAGAGTTGGGAAAAAATAAAATTTCTCTGTCAAAAATGCTCCTCAGGTGCTAAAGGTAAAATCAAGAATTGGTTTTCTTTTCAGTATTACATTTTATTTGCCTTTTGCTTCAGGGTAGATTCCTACTGACAACACATCAAAAGTAAATTAGCAATAATTACCTATGCACAGTCAGTCTTATGGAGATTATAGTTAAAGTATTGCACTATGATGAAGGAAGTTGAGGTCCAACTTTTATCTCTGCTAAAAGTCTGTTTTGCAAGGTTTATTAGAAATCACTTTCCCATTTTAACTTATGGTTTTTCCTTATAGTTAAAGGACAGTGTGTGGGGAGGATGCTATCTGTGAACATGCATAGCAAGGCCATCTATGATAATAGGATCCTGAAACCACCTGGAGCCTGCATGCATTTCTGCAGTATCACACAAGAAATAATCCATGATAAATTCAACTTGCCCTCTCCAAAACCTTTGCTGAGACAGATTTTGTTATGTATTATAAATGCATTGCAGACTTCATCATTGCCTCCATCAGTAGTCTTTTTTTTATTCTTCTGGGCTTTGAATGTTACATTGAGCTGCCTAGATTCACTAGCATTGCTTTGTACAGCTGTTAGCTGAAAATACAGTTTCCTGGAGCTGGCTTAATCTAATCTGCCTTGATTATGTTCCAAAACAAGAGATGGAAAATCATAATAAATGGTGGTCACATACTCATTCAAACCACTTAAGAAAACAGAGAATGATTTATATGGTCATATACATTCATCCCATCAAGAGGAGCATTTTCACATCAATTTGATGGCCATCTAGCCAAGGAGAACAGGTTGTTCTCAATGCAGTGCTAATTCTGGCAAAAGCAATAAATTTTAAGAAGCATTTGTGGAAAAACACTCTCATCAATAATATGTATGCTCTAAGAAAGAAAGAAAAAAACCTTTAAGTCCTGCAAAAATAAGTTTTAAAAGCTAAGAAGGGGGAAAATTTGTTTTCATTGTTATCATGGTTGTATATTACTTTTTTTTAAATTAATACAAGAGAAATACATTCGAAGGAAAGGTTACAGATGCACATATATACATGCAATAGTCTTTAAAAAGAGAGAGAGAGAAGGAAAACAGAGAAAATGAAGAGTTAGAGCGCCTAAGGCACTACAAAAGCACAGTCCTATCTCATGGGTTCTTCACAGTAGGGCAGACTCCTCTCTCAGACAACTATTCAGAAAGCATTTTTCTACTGAGGAAAGTAAGAGGAGTGGTCCTGGTAGTTTTCTTCCTTCTTGTGGCTTTTACTTTGGAGATTAGGCAGACTAATTAACATCAAAGTTGTTCTGTTAAGTGAAAGTGGATGAATTTGTATCTTGGTTCCAGAATTCCAAGTATTCTGATCTCACTTATGGGGTATAAACTGGAAGAAACTTAATGATATAAATCATTCATGTTCTCTCCTAGGGCAAATGGGCATCTAGTCCAATGAGTTTGGCCTGTGCTCCTTTTCTTCCTTTTATCATTTTTGACATTAAGAGCTCTCACTTTTATACATGATTACATTTATTCCCTTTTATAACTTATGGGGGATTGATTAAATACTTTTTTTCCAGGCAGCACTTGAAATATGTAAATTGCTTTTCTTCTTCAAGAGTATTGCTTTAATGGGGACCTACAAAAGCTCTATCCCCTAGCAACAGCTCTCTGCAAGCTTCACTTATAAATCAGTGCCAGATAGATGGAGCAGTAGATATTAAATAGGTTTTATTGGTCAAGACCAATTTTTATCCATGCAAAATCCAACTTGATTTGTTAATTAGTTCAGAAAAACAAAACATTTTCCGTCTTCCTTTTTCTCTAATACTTACTGCTTGTCTACCAGAAATCACAGAAGTTTGAACACTTTAGTAATAATGAAATGCTATACAATAAAATATTAGATGTCTATTTTGAAGACTTGATAAGATCTGAATGTTTTGTAAATAACACTAATAGTGATAGATAATTGCAGTAACAGATAATATCTATCATAAGAATCGATGTCTACATTATTTTCAGAAACTAATACTTCCCTGTCTAATTCATTTGTATTCTTATGATCTGGAAGTATTTGAGCAAATAACTTTTCAACATGAACCCAAATGTAAGAATAGGTACACATATTCTGCAAAATTCTTACTTAATTTAAATGTCACAGATTCAAGTGTTATATTTGGGATGTGAGAATAATACATTTTTTCTGTGTCTTCCATATAATCCTCTTTCTTAACGGTAAAAATTATTCTCGTAAGGAAAAACAGGCACCATAAAAGGAAAACCAATTTTGTCAGTGTTCAGATGAAAAAATTAAAAGATTATACAAAAGGCTAAGCAAGGTCAAGCAATACATACAGTGTGGCAATGTTATATCTCTGCAAATTGTTACTATCAACAACTTTGGGTGGATCTGCTTAGTGAGAATGAAAGATGCTGCTTAGCATGACCCTGTTAAATTTTACATTTCTGACATTAATACTTGAAGCACCACTGCTGTTCAAAATAATTGGGGAAAAGCAACCTATTTTTTCTACTTATTCTTAAAAGCAAACAAGTATTTTTTGATCGAACTCTCCAGAAAATCTAAAAGAAACATGCCAAGAACAGAATGTTTCAACTCCAAGTGGTTAGAAAAAAAACTGCTATAAATTCAAAGGTGACAAAAAGCATTGGGTAGTATGCCTTAGTGTGGCACTGGATGTAATTGAACTCAGAATTTATTTGGCCTTCCACAAGTCATTTGCACTTTGGAAATGTGAAAGAACACAAAGATGGAAGAAGTCCGCCGTGAGAGAAGGCAAAGTCTTGCTTCAAAAAGTGGCAGAAAATTTTCTAGCACCATAAAGGGTCCCATTAACATTTTGGTAATTTGATCTTATATCCAATGCTGGCAGAAAGCTGATTACCCATTCTGCACTCCCTTTAGCTGTAAATATTTCAAACCTGACTGTTTTATGTCTCTTTCCCATAACAAAGTTACAATCTCTAAAATGTTTGTAACCTATAGAGCTTGTTGTAAATGCTTAATGTCCTTGGCCTGAGAAAGAAATTGAACTCAAGAAACCAGCTTTGTTCCATTTTGGCAGATTAAATTCCAAAGAAATACAGTATTAGTATCTAAGCAATGCAGTCTCTCAAAAATAAAAGGAAGGCAAGAACTATTAAGGCTGGAATAACAGATAATAAAAACCAAGGGATCAACGGGAAAGTAGCAGAGCTTAATATGAGCAATTTAGAAGTGTATTTCTGAGCTAGGAAAAGCAAGTTTGAGATAGCCTTCATAATCAGGCAAAGTCAAATGGCAAATCTGATGCCCAATCTTATTCCAAGCACCAGGTACAGAGTGTTTTGTTGTTGTTGTTGTTGTTGTTTGTTTGTTTGTTTGTTTGTTCTGAGGTAAAGTAGAGCAACTTTATCAAGTATGTAAAGTAGAGCACTATCAAGCGTGGAAATTCTGAGTAGCCCCAACATTACACCTCAGAAAATTACAGGTCTTTTAGCATTTTCGCTGGCAACTTGTGCGAAGACATTAAATGCACAAAGCATTCAGCTCCACACGCAGTTCCCTGGTTGCAGTGTGTAATTATTCACACAGATGAGGTGATTGAGACGCTTCATTTTGTGGTGTGATAGCTGTGCATGGCCATCTGGAACAAAGCTTGTCTTTCATGTCACTGTCACCATTGCTGAAATACATCATCCATCCAGTGTGCCAACATCTACTGTTTGATCTCCATAATTGTTCAGTAAGGTCGATGAATGTCAATGAATGTTTTTTTTTCCTTCACAGAGGAATTCACTGATACACCTGTGCTTCATACACTCTTCCATGTCTGATGCCTGTTTGTCAGACAGTCCCTCTGTTACAACCTGCCACATGGCAAAAAAAAACATGAAATGCTGTTGGGAAGGTTCAACCTCTTCTGCCACATCACCAACAGTCACCTCTGATATTACATTCAAAACAACCCTCATAGTTACAACATGTAAAATGACAGAGTCATACAATTTGGAAATCTCAGAAGGTCTTCAGCTCAGACTATTGATGAGCACATGGCCAATACTGAAATCTAACCAAAGGTTAGATTGCTCAGATGTTTGTGCCATGGTGTCCTGGAAAAACACTAAGGACAGAGATCTCACATTCCTTCAGCAACATTTTCCTGTGGCTTACTACCCTCATAGTGAAAAAAAAAAGTATTCACACCTAGATGGAATGTCCTTTGATTTGTTTTAGGATCCTTGTCTTTATTTTCGCACTGCATCCTGCTACAAAATCTGGCTCTGGGTTGTAACACCTCTTAGATACAAGGGAGTTGCTGAATCACATTTTGAAAGAATTCTCTTTGTGTTTGCTTTGTATTCAACTGGAGAACTGCTGAACTACTATGACAGTTCAGAGATAAGGCACTTTTCATTATACTTTCAAAGAAATTAATGGAATGTTGCTTTTATTGTCTGTGTTTATGCTAAGTGCCTACAGCCCTTTCTGGGCCTCCTAAGGCTATTAAAGTAATATGTCAAAGCTGATTCTTGTCCTTTAAAGCCCAAAGTCTAAGAAGAAGAGCTGGAGAAAAAGGGACAGCAAACTGCTAAGGAAGCACAAAATTAACAGTGAGCAGTTCAAACCACTGTGAAGGTCTCTTGTCCACTCTTATTTTGTTCATGGAATCATAGAATCATAGAATTGCTCAGGTTGGAAAAGACCTTAAAGATCATTGAGTCCAACCACAGCCTAACCAAACTACCCTACCTTTAACAACCCACCACTAAATCATGTCCCTGAGCACCACATCCAAATGGTTTTTAAATACATTCAGTGATGGTGACTCAACCACCTCCCTGGGGAGCCTATTCCAGAGTTTAACCTTTTTTGTAAAGAAGTTTTTCCTGATATCCAACCTAAACTTACCCTGGTGCAACTTAAGGCCATTTCCCCTGGTTCTGTCACCTGTCACCAGTGAGTATAAATATTTTACTACTACTGGAGAAACAGTGAAGCTCCTTCTCACTTTTACTTCTCCAACATGAAGTAAAAGTTGGGATTTCTGGTCAGTAATTTTCCACATCCTTTTCATAGACACAGTTGCCACAAAACCAATATAGTCTCCCACATTTTCCAAAGCCATGTGCCTCAGTCCTTCCTTTTAAGCATTATTTTTAACTATGAGGAAAGTGATCAGTTTCAAAAGCCAACCAGTCCCTGCCTTGCAAGTGAGCAGTATTTGACTCCAAGAGAAACTAACCAGCTAGAGATTTTCTCCTCCCCAGCCAACAAGACCTCAGGCAAGGTCCTTTCTTGACAGTATGAGTAACAGCTGTGACTCAAGTAAAGATATCTACCACCCATTAATGGTACCAAGAATTGCTATACACTTCAGGAAAACAACAGGCCACTAGGAATCCATCAGGGACTTTTGTGGCAAGAGCTGAGGGACATAACATGTAATTGAGGTACAGTTATGGCACTCCAGCCTGCTTTGTTGTAGTTGTAATTGCGGTGTAGCTGTGCATGTCTAGATCACTTGGTTCCCCCAGATATCTAGGAAATCTCACATAGTACGACACCTATACAGGATGCCTGATTGGTTTGAGGCAATGGACTACCTGAAATGTAGATGACTGACTGAACTCCTAACCACTTTCATTATTAAGTATTTGTTAGGTTGTTTGGTTGGTGTGCTTCTTGCCTGAGCCCTCTGGGTGGAATTTTTGGCAGTTCCAGTTATTCCTCCAGGCAGGTCCTGCTGCTTTCACAAATAATGAAACTGAGAGGGAGCATATAAACAAGGTGAAGATTGATGTTTATGCAGTATGACTGTGACAGAGCAAGGGCGAATTACTTTAAAGTAAAAGAAGGGAGATTCACATTAGATATTAGGAAGAAGTTCTTTACTCAAAAGATGGTAAGTCATGGAAGATGTTTTTCAGAGAAGCTGTGGATGCCTCATCTCTGTACACATTCAAGGCCAGGTTGAGTGGAGCCTGGGCAGCCTGAGCTGGTGGACAGCAGTTCTGCCCATGGCAGAGAGTTGGGGCTGGAATGGCTTTAAGGTCACTTTCAACTTAAGATTCTATGATTCTATGGTTCGGTGATTGATTCTATGATTAAGTAACAGCAATGATAAAATATTCAGCTAAGTCAAGATAGTTTTCATAAAAAAAAGAAAGCATCAGTACCTTCTGGAGCAAGAGAATAAGTGATTTTGCCCAGAGCACAAATGCTAGCAGTAAGACAATACTGTATACAGAAAAATGTTTTTAGCTCTTGTGAATTTTAAAACATTAGATTACAAATGGAGCATCTCATAAAATTGTTAAAATTTCTGCTAGGAAAAAAAGTAAACTTTAAGACTTCTGTTTGCTAGCAACTGTCAAAACAAGAAGAATATATTAGGTCTGCAGAAGTAAAAATAGTGTATTATTCTTCATATAGGACACTTTGACAGAGAATTAAATAGTTCTATTTTCTGAAATTCACCTTCAGTTGAGATGATACATATCAGTAAGACAAAACCTTGTGCTTTTCTGACAATACACTAGCACCTGTTACAATCAAAAACTATAGTAAAAAATCTTGCATAAGAAGAGCCTTTCTTGTACCTTCTGATGCTTCAAAGCATGAAAATTTCCAAATGTTATTCAAAATGTTCAAGATACATTTTTTTTAACTATACAGTTGAAAGTAAAAACTCCATTTTCTGCTTGATTACTTGTAACATGGGAGTTAATCTGCATCAAGGCTATCTGAAAATTAAAGAAGTACGGACGGTTGTAAAACCAACAAGCTGGCATCATTTGCAGTTCATAAGGTAACTGCTAACTTTTAAAAGCACCCATTTGATTTAAAGCAAAAGGAAAATAAGTATTTTTCCCATTGCAAATCTGATATGCCACATAAGGCAAAGTGAACTGTAGCTGAATTTACACTCTCTCTTGAAGATCATGTTTAAAAGTTTGCAATCATTTTTCATCATTTGACATTAGAAGTTCAGAAAAAGCAAAACGATTGTTTCCTGTCATGTGGAGGCACATCCTGACCAGATGCCTCCTTCTCTCTCCTCTCTGAAACTGTATATATTTTAAAGTGGTCTAGTTGCTAGCAGTTACTTCTAGACTTAGGATGAGGAATGCCTAAATGCAATTTTTAGATTCTTTAAAAGATGTTTATGAAGAAGAAAAAAATAAGACTATTTCAGTAACTGAATGATGTCTGATTCTACAAAGATGTATTTAAGAAACTAGAAAATTTAATACATTTTGAAAAATCAATGTGACTTCAAACTCAGGACAGTGCATTCACTGAAGTGCTGTAAAAATCAGATTTTTACAAAAACATACAGCCACTTAAAACAAAGAAAAAAAGGGGAAAAAAACACCTTAATTATCTAGTATACTTTGCCTCCTAAATGCCTGAAATTCCCTAAAACTTTGATTTTAATGTATGAAACCCCTTTAACTTGAAATGCCACCAAAATTCCAGTGTCTCAAAAGATGTGCTGATTATTCGGGAATGTGAGCATTGATAAATGTTTGGAATTTGATTAAAAAGTGGGTGTGGAGCATCTGAATGAGAGGTAACATAAAATGTGTCATATGGACCCTATGTTAGCAGGCAGTGTCATGCTAATTTAAAATCCTGATTCTTTCAATGTTGCAGAATCATGATATTTGTTATGTTCCATCCCAACAAAAGTAGTTGGAAGAATACTGCAACGTGATAGATTTGGGTGAGCTGCAGAAACTTGGTAAATATTGATTCTAACTACAAAGATTTAAAAATAAAATTTACTTTAATTGCACACTTCAAGGATTTTTTTCAACAGCATTTGTAAAAGAAATATATACGGAAGTAAACAGGTTCTTTGTAATAGAACTGTGAGATAGGAACAATATGTTAAAGATAAAAATATATGGAACATTAAAGGAAGTAATGTTCTCTGAAAAATCTCGTAATTTTTTTTTGTTACTTCTTCTATCAGATGGTCACCATAACCACTGACATTTGTACACTCTTGAGAAGTGGTGTAATTTTTGCTGCTTTTCCTCATACCGATGTTTTTTTGGATTTTCATTTCATCTTTGTCTACATAACAGAATCACAGAACTGTAGGGGTTGGAAGGGACCTCCAGAGATCATCGAGTCCAACCCCCCTGCCAAAGCAGGTTCCCTACAGCAGGTCGCACAGGCAGGCATCCAGGCAGGTCTTGAACATCTCCAGAGAAGGAGACTCCACCACCTCCCTGGGCAGCCTGTTCCAGTGCTCCGTCACCCTCACTGTAAAGAAGTTCTTGTGCACATTTGTGCGGAACTTCCTATGCTGCAGTTTCCATCCATTTCCCCTTGTCCTGTCTCCACTCACCACTGAAAAGAGTCCGGCCTCACTATTCTGCCCCCCACACCTTAGATACTCATAGACCTGGATCAGGTCTCCTCTCAGTCTTCTCTTCTTGAGGCTGAGCAGACCCAGTTCATTCAGCCTTACTTCATAGGAGAGATGCTCCAGGCCCTTTGCCATTTTTGTGGCCATCCGCTGGACTCTTTCCAAGAGATCCCTGTCTTTTTTGTACTGGGGAGCCCAGAAATGGACACAGTACTCTAGATGAGGCCTTATCACTGCAAACAACAGAGAATCCTGTTGTTCTACATGCTGTTTTTGCAGGACTCTGGTTTGTCTGCTGGGAATTAATATAGGGCTTTCTTATAGCCTAAGTAGCTTTGGGTTTACTGTCAGTTCAGTCAGCTCATTCAAATATTTTCTGCCTCAGATCAATCAGTAATTCTTTTTTGACTCCACTTTCTTTTCTTTACTCTCTGTACATTACTTTGTAGTATACAAACCACGGTTCATTGAATACTTGTATAAAAACTGTTTACTGACCCAAGTTGATTGAAAGTCATTCACTAACATGTTATCAGAAATAAAATTTCTTTCTGGTACCTAAAGCCTGTAGATTGTTTGTCACATTACTGGAGATTTTTACTTCCCTCAAAAGTGAAGTTTTTCCCCCTGTGCTCTCAGGACCTTGCCTCAGATTCCTTTTAATCTTTCTACCATGAGTTGTATAAGCTGAGATCACAGTGCATGAGTACCTAATTAACCTCAGTGGTGCTTATTGGTCCCTCTTTGCCCCAGCAAATAACACTGACATCAGTTCCAACCTGAAGTGACTTACCCTTGGAAAACAGGTTCAGGAAATTAACTGAGCCACATAGAATGCCCATGAACTTAGGAATACTGTAACTGAGATTCCTCTACAGAAATCTCATTTGATTTTGTATGGAGATAGCAGTTTAATTCTGTACTCCTTTCCTAGACATATACACCCTTCCACCAAGAGAGATTATATATATTCATAATATTTTCCTAAAACAGATGAAAGTTAGCTACTACTACCAGGTTCATGTAGAGCATTGTGCTACTGTACCACCACCAGAGGAATTCCCCTGGAGCCATTACTGTGCTTATCCAGCATGGCCCAAATGGCTCCGAAGGAGACCAAGTCCTCCTTGGGGTGAGCACCAGTGACCTAGCTCCACCAGACACACTCTGTGAGACAATAGCATGGAAGATGCACCTCAGACCCTTATATCACCTTTTTGCAGTGCTGTATATGGTAAGCCGCTTTGGTATCTTGTCAGCAGAGTGCATCCAGTCTTCGAGTACTTGAAGGGAGCATATAAACAAGAATGGAAACAACTATTTGCATGGGTTGATAGTGATGGGACAGAGGCAGCGGTTTTAAACTAAGACGGGAGATTTGGGTTGGATAATGGGAGAAAGTCAGAGGGTGGTGACACACTGGAACAAGTTGCCCAGAGAGGCTGCAGATGCCCCATCCCTGGAGGCATTCAAGGCAAGGCTGGATGTGGCTCTGGGCAGCCTGTTCTAGTTGTTGACAACTGTGTCCACAGCACAGAAGTTGAAACTAGATGATCTTTGAGATCCTTTCCAATACAGGCCATTCTAAGATTCATTCTATAATTCTAGCGTTCTGAGTTCTCATCAAGTTGCCAGCAACTACCTATATCAAACAATATTATTGTGCTCTCTGTGTCTATTGTAGTTTCAATGAAAACTAACAGGAAGCATTACTTTTGGAGTGACCTATGTATATGATGATAAGCAAGAAGTTGCCTGAGCATTCTCTACAACCAAAGGACCTCCCCAGGTAAGAAGGTCCTCAGCATGGTGTCCTACCCATCACGAACCATCAACCAAATACCAGGACTGCTGAGCAACTGGTGTCCTCGAAGCAGGATGCTCACAGTACACTATATGCCTTGACTGCCATGGTCATTATGCAGTGAGCCCCTTCCTGTTCTCCAATAACCTGCATGGGGCAGTCACCAGAAAAAGTTACAGTGACAGTATCACCTTATATCTTGATTCAGAACCATGACAAAGAGCAGATTCCCAGTTAACAAATTGCCAGTGTCTGGACAAGGGGCAATAATGCTTTGCTGGCAGAGCCTTGAAGGGTGGTCACAGCTGGAGGTCCCCAAGTGTGTGTTTGGGCTGCGGTTAGCTGCGGTCCAGCTGCATTCTAAGGTCTGCCAAGGTGCTTCACCAGAGACGGAGCCTCATCTGCTTTGCCCATGCCACTATGCCCTGCCTCTTTCTGTCTAAACATTTTTTTCCACTTGCTTTTCTTCCTACAGTACACAGAGAAACCTTACAGGAAAAGGTCAGAAAGAGAACTATGAAATAGACCCGAGGTTTATGACTGTAGCAGAGATATATACCTGAGGTAGAACAGCCTTTCAGAAGTAATAAAGGATGAAAAATTCAGCAATGCAGTAGAGAGATAAAGGACTTTGTGAAGATCATTTCCAGCAGCGACTCAGGAAGGTGCAGTTCAGATTGCAGAGTACTTGGTCTTTTCCAGAAGTACGGCAAATGCCACTTCTAATAGGAGCATGTTTGATGGATGGTTGGTTTAGAGTTTTTTGTTAGTTTTTTTGAAGTAATAATAAACAAACCAAATTAAATTCAGTCCTTAATTAAACTTGGATCCCATTAGCCTACCTACAGTAATAATGCTAAATTATTGATAAGACCTTTGAATTTCACACAGGCATAAATAAATGCTCGAGCTGCAGCTTCTGGAAGAAAGAGAAAGAATTATTTTTCTCTTTACCTTAAATAAACCCATCCCTTCACTTTCCTCAGCTGTAGAGAGCAAAGAAGCGATTCCTGCGTTCAATGGTGCCCTCTGCTGTGAGGAAAGTCCAGGCACTTTGCAGCTCCTGATCTGCAAGCGTCGGACAGAGCTCGGTTCCAAGCTAGGGCTCATCCCAAGCTGCAGAGCAAGCTCAGGGCTTATCTCTGTTCCTTGCTACATTTCAGGCACGGGCTTCAAGTCCAGAAAGATAATGATACAAATCATAATAGGGATTATTTTCTTTTTTTTTCTGCTTTCTTGGTAGCTAAATTTCCTCCCATATCTAATTATTAGAAAGACCTTTAAGATTATGTAGTCCAAACATCCACCACCAATATTGCCCAATAAACTATGTATCTCAGTGCCACATCCTCATGTTTTTCTTGGACACCTCCAGGGATAGTGACTCCACCACCTCCCTGGGCAGCCTGTTCCAATGTATCGCCACTTCTTCTCAGAAGAAATTGTCACTAATATCCAACCACAACCTCTCCATAACACAAAGCCATTCCTTCTTGTTCTATTGGTGTTACCTGGGTGAAGAGGCCAACCCCTACCTCACCACAATCTCCTTTCAGATTATTGTGAAGTCTCTCCTGAGCTTCTCTTCTTGAGACTGAACAATGCCAGTCTGTGCTCCAGACCCTTCATAGCTTTGTTTCCCTTCTCTGGACATGCTCCAAGGCCTCAATGTCTTTCACGCAGTGAGGGACCCAAAACTGAACACACAAGTACTCAAGGTGCAGCCCCACCAGTGCCCTGCAAAGAGGGCCCATCACCCCCCGCTCCTGCTGGCTGCAGTACTTCTGATACGAGTAAAACAAATGTCCTGTTTGGTTCAACATGCTTTACAATCAGCTCTGGCTGGAACTAAAAGGGCTGCAAGCTTAGAGTTGGCAAGACACATACACAACTGTTGCAGGTTTTGCACTTTCAATTGTTCTTTTCCTTCTATGCTGGTAACCTCCATTGAAGCAGGTTTACACTTGATACATAACATAAATAACGAGATCTTGAAATGTCACGGAAACCTAGCGTAGGTTTCATTAAATGTGGTACAAGCTGTAGAAGATATGTACTAGATATCACTAACTTCATCTTTTGATCTGCTTTGTGCTTCATGTGGTGGTGCCATAGAAACTCCAGTATATATTACCCAGTGTACTTCAGCAGTAGCTCCAGTCTGGAAGAGCTGGTGCTCTTCACACAAGCACAGAGGGACTGTCTTCTCATTCCACCTACAGGTGAATTGCTTACAAGAAACTTTTCTCAGATTTTGAACAGTTTTCTGTAAATGGATAACAAAAAGCAAATGTCTCTGCTATCCTTTTCTATCTGGAGCCAGGATTACACTGACCTGAATGGCCAAAGAATTGAAAAGTAACCAAAATTCAAAAGAGGAAAATGCATTAAAAATTAACATTTTACATTTTTGGCTTTTCTTATAGTTTCTTAATTGAAACATACCATGTTAAAATAATTACTAAAGTAACTGTATTTTATTTCCATGATATCTTATCTGGAAAATACTGGAAGACTTCTTGAAGTTATCATGACTTTATTTTGCTCCAAAATTAAACAGATAAAGCTATAGAATTTCATGAAACATTTAAATTTAGACAGAGCAAACTTTTCTATGTACTTTGTCTACTAAGAACGTGGTTTCTAAGGATATTCTTTTTCAGATAATTCTAATGTTCATCACATCTCAAGGAATTATAAGGTTTTTTTTTTTGAGGGACCAATCTTAATTCTTTACTTAAATAAAGTAAGAAATTCAGACCTCCTTAATAACATGAAACACTTTTATACATCTTTATGCAATGACATTATTCCCACTGAGACTGCACTGAAATAGTATATCCCAAGTGAGCAGGTATAATGGAATCTGCTCAAAGGGAATGTTTCTTTTCAAAAACTGAACCAGAATAATGAAGTGATTAAAACACAAAGGAAGACTTTTTATAGATATATTAACATCTTTCATTACCTTAACATGTGGTAACTTATTCAGAATCTTCATGTAGTGTTACTTCTACTCAACCAGTGTTTTGTGAGCAGTCTATAACCCAAGGTTATCACAGCTCAAGGGCTGCAGCAAAGCAGCTTTGATAGCAGAAATTAAATTTAAAAAAAAAAAACAAACAACTTTAATCTATAGGATAGTAACCTCAAAATTGCAGGTGATTTGGGCAAAGTCAAATGCTTTTATAGAGTGTGTAATTTTCCTAAGATACAAATTAGATGAGTAGCATTTTACACAGAGGGGAACCGAGAAAAAGGCAGAGAAGCAAAACAACACACATAAGTTCACCTAGCTGACCAACAGCAGAGGCAGATTATTTCTGAACAGAATAAAACCCTGATAGGCTGAATCCTACTTAGGTACTTCTTCTGTTTTGCCACAAGAGAATGTTTTTATTCTCAGAAATAAAACAGAAAATTTAAAACATGATTTGCTAGTAGGATCCCTGCAGGTAGAACCCAGTGCCTCAGCAGAGACCCCCATACGCCAATAAGTGAACTTGCTTGTGCATAGAGGAGGTCTGACTAAAAGAGCTCCAGTGAGTAATAGCCCCTGCAGTATTAGTGCTCAAAACAGAAGTCATAGTCCTACACCAAGACATCTTAGCAACTTTCTTCATAATCTTGCTAATAGATACAGGAAGAGGAAATGTAATTTCCTCATCCACCAGGACAGGATAGCAAACTTCAAAATACTTGAGATTTGCCTCTTTTGTAACTTCTTTTTTATCTTTTGTAACTACCACCATCAACAGAGCACAATCTTCAGTTCAGTTACCTGTCCCAGTTCAGTACTGCTAAATTTAGTCCAAATCTCATATGCACAGTTCTCCAAGCTTGAGCAATGCGTAGTAATAAGAAGAAGACATATTCAGCTTAATCTTCACTGTTCCAATATTTCCTCTGAGGATTCACAGCTCATTACAGCGGAAGCGTGTTAACTGCTTATTTCATCAGTGCAAACATTTGTGGGCGAGGAAGAGTTTATAAATTATTTGCTCGAGATTTGTTGCTCTAATGAGAGGAATCTGTTCTGAATCAACCAAAAGCCACAGTGAAGAGGAAGAAAGGTTCGTTAGGGTGAATAGTGCACTGAATGAAATGAGGAGTCTGACAAATACAGGACTTGTATTCCTTAATGCTCTAGTTATCGTTTCATGGTATGCTCATTCAGAATATCTTTTTCTTTACTTGAAAGAACCTGACAGAACTATTCCTTGAGCTTGTGGATTTCTTCTGCCCACATTCCACCTGAGAATTTAAGCAAGGTAAACTCTGCCACCTTTGAGCAGTTTTCCTGCAATTTCAGCTGTGCTTCTTTTCTGCATGTTCTTGCAGAACACCCCACATCTTTGCTTTAAGTTAAGACCAGGTCAGGTTACTCTTCTGTTTAAATTTAGAGTACGTGTGGGCAGGAAAAATAAAGTTGTTCTTATTTATCATCTATCTTTGGAACTACTACAAGAGAAGAGGAAGATACTGAACTCTTAGGAAGGCCTGGAAAAGTAAAAGATCCTGGAACTTCCTTGTACACACAGAGTTCAGGCCCAAAACTTCCACCCATCTATCTCTTCAGCAAATGGCAACACGAGAGTAGATGCTGCTGGTGGATATCAACCTCAGTACAACCTTTCAGGCAAAGCTAGCTGTGTATCTTTTTACACTGCATATTTTGTAACTTCTTAAAAAAAAAAAAATAATTAAATGGAGGATGTCTAAGCAGTTGTAATTGGTAAATATGGTGTGTCTGAAGCCACACTGATGCCACGTACTCTGAAACAGTCCTGGACCACCAAATTCATGAATACTTTCTGCTTCCCCTTTCTCTGAGTTTAGCTTGAAAGGAACATGATGTGCCTACAGCACACTGACTTCAAGAGGGTGAATATGTTTAACTGTTGTCTGAGGATAAAACATTATCCACTAAGTTTTCGCTCCAAAGAACATTGTTTGTCCTGGTCACTTCCTTAAACATTTATCATTGTAAAACCTATTTGTTTTTTTGCTCTGTAATCTTTCTTTTCTCTGCTGTGTAGAAGGAAGAAAATTTTGTGTATTACTGTGAATGTAAACACATCAGTTGCCATGGGAGCAGATGCTGGAGCGATGATTACTGCCTGCAGCTGCCACTTTTGCTAGGTGCCCAATTACCTTACCTGGTTACTCTAATTGAAGGGAGAATGAATACAATGCACACTATTTAAGCAAAAGCTTCTTCACTGGCAAACGTATGACAAGTGGTCCAAAGGGTTTATGATCTATTGTTCACATATTTTCATTATGGTATATGTTACATAAGGAGCAGTTCATTAACAGAGATAAGGGCAAAAGAAGAAAAAATAAAACAAAGATGAAGAAATATGTTTATGTAATATTTTATGGCTTTACAGCTTCAAATAAACAACACAGAGGATGAGAAGTCATAAATGTAACCGTTGATCTTACTTCTGAGCATTTTAGAAAGAAAGAAGGAAGGAGGGAAAGGAAAAAGAGAGGAGGAAAGAAAGAAAGGAGGAAAGAGTTCCTTCTCCAGGTTCAAGTATCTTTAGAGATAGTTCAAAACATAGGACAATCAACCTAGGATGATCACAGGATTCTCACCAACATCCCTTCCTATTTCTTAGCCCTAATTAACTGGTCCAATAGCAGCCAAAATCCAAAATAGAGGCTTATGAAGGCAATATTTGAGGATAGAGATTTCCAAGTATTTGTCAACTACTGCAAGAGCTACTGGAATTAGCAAAGGAGCAATAGAAAAATGAGGCTGCACTTGCAACAAGCAAAATTATGGAGGGGAAGTTACCAGACCAAATTGCTGGCAAACCTTTGAAAGTGGAAGAATGGAATCTTCTGTCTTTTTTTAATACACTATGAAGCAGAACTCCATGTCTGTTCTTTGTCAAAAGAAAAAAGAAAAAAAAAAAGAAAAAAAAAACACACCATAGCTGCATACAATACCTGACTCCAATAAATGTTCTCTCTTCCACACAAAATTAATCCCTCTAGACCACAACTTCTGGCTGGCAGCAGGCCTAAAGTGACAGCATTAATTAGTGTTAAATGGATTCACGTGTAAGGACTGAAAGCCTGGATTTTTTTCTTATTTATCTATGAAAAGCAAAGGATGAGTTTTGAATTGCTACATTCTCTAGGTTTCATGCTATTTCTGATGACAGGACATCAGTCCCAGAAGTTTAGTTCTTTCCAACAGACCTCGTTCATTAGAATGTATGCTGACTTTTTGCCGTAAACACACAAGGGGGCATTGCATGAGATGAAATGCAGAGTGGTTGCAAGTAGCTTGAGATCTTACAGTATCTCAAGAGCTGTCTTCAAGTCATCTTTCCTTTCTGTCTTGCTTCAGAAGTAGGTCCAGTACACTAGAAAAGCATCTGAGCTGCACAACTGGTAGAGAAGCCCATGAAGAGAAGACTTCTGGGGTATCCTTTGGGAGCACCTGAGGTGCTTCAGAAGACTTGCACCATTGCCTTCAGTCTCCCAACACCTCCCACACAAGGCAGTTTTGCCTTTCACCGCACCTCCTGCATTGTCTCACCCACTTCACAGAGGACTGCAACCCAGAACTCTGATTAGGAAAGTCAGTATGCAGTGCCACAGTCAGAGTCAAGGCCAGACTCCATTCTACTGGTGCCAAGCACTGTCACTGACATCATCCAGCCTCAATCCCTAGTGCTTCACTGACAAGTGTTCTTGGGATCCTTAGACTTTGCTCTTGCTCTCAGACCTGAGCCTTGTTCCTATGCAGCTGGCCAGATGCTGTAGGTGCTCTGAGTGTTACTTGACTTTTCTTCACATTCAGTCCACTGAGGAAAGACCGCAGCAACTTTCCCCACCTTCAAATACAGACACAAAACCCTAGAAAGGAATTAACCCTTTGCCAACCAGTTCTGAGTGCTTTTGACCAGTATTTATTCCAAGCCTGAGCTAGATATTTGTCTAAGAAAGGACAGAGATGATGATAGGCTCTGCCAACAGTCCAAAGTCTGACAATATCCTTGGTGTAGAGACCATCTTAGAACTACAGAATGGCTTGGATTGGAAAGGACGTCAAAGATCACCTAGTTCCAACTCCCTGCCATGGGTACTCCAGAGAAATGGATAATGCCTATGGCTTGCCACATTTGGGGATAAGACAATCTCTAGGGAACAAGATTGCCTAGATATATCTTCTCCTCAAGTCTTTGTTATCTGTCTGAATTCACAGTGCTCTACCTCAGGCAATGTTCCAGGCTGGGTAATTTGTCTGAGTACTGCACACAGATTGGAGGGAAGACATTCTAGAAGCACTTTGCATGTCACAAGGGCTAAATGACAAGCTGGGGATGTGTCATCCAGTGTTTGATGTAAATATACTTAAATTCCCCTAGCTCATTTCAGTGATCCACTGATAAGGTCTGTTTGTCTTGAGCACCTTTACAGGGACAGCCCTGGGGAAAGATTTAGGAAAGTAGACATGCAGTCTAATAATTAAAAGTTGGTCTGGCTTTGATTCTTAATTCAGCAGAATATGCTATAAATTTACTTTGGAAAGCATAACCTTCTAAGCCAATGATGCTTGTACTTAGATCTCAAAGTGTACCCTGAAGGTTAAACATTTGCCAAGCAGAGACAGCCGTGTGTATGTATTTCTGAGATGCAAGCAGAAATATATGGATTAACAAGTAAAGATGTGAATTACATTTTATGGATTTGTCCATTTTAATATAGTTCACAAAATGAATGATTTCTTCTTATTCAAGGCACTCGTTATTCAAAATATTCTTTATTTATTGTTTGATATGGCCTATAGCATACTAAACCAAATAGTGTCTATTTAATTTAAGCCCTGGATATACACTGCAAAAGTACTTAGAATTTCCAATACTCTTATTAATGTTTGTGTCACAAATGTTGTAAAGTTGGTATTAGGATTTCTAAAGAGTACACAGAAAAGTTAGGAAAGTAAAATAATTGAGTATTTTGTGAAACCCACTGGTTGTAAATCCAATCCTAGAACCTAAATATCTCTCAAATTAGGACCACTTGATAAAAAACTGTTAATTCTGAATAATAAAAAGCAGTAAAACTTCCTAAGGCCGATATTTAAGGCATATTGGTGGTATAAGTTTCATCTCTGTGAAAGGAAATGAGATCTCATGTGAATAGCACTAGAAATCTTACTGACATTAATCCTTTGTGTTTTATGACCATGTCAGATAATTCAGCACATAAAATCTTTCTTTAAAGAAAACTTTTTTTTTTTAATTGTTCTTAGCACAAAGGAATAGTTGCAATGCAACCAAAAATACATGTTGGAGGAAAAGGTAAGAAATTCTCTAGTATATTTATTTCTAATTTAATTAATTTACAAGGAGCAGTAGACAAATAATTATCTTAGCAAGCAGCTACGATAATTTAATCTGAGGTAGAACTAACTCAATTTAAGTTTTCCCTGATTACTTTATCAGAGAGGAACAGGAATTAGTTTTAAAACAAATCTGAGAAAGTTCTTTGAATGCCAAGATGCATTCAAATGTGCATGTAAGAGGTAGATTTGTGCAAACCACATTGTTCAGTATTTATAGTTTGGGGTCTGTATTATTGTCCAAATAGAAGTTACTTGGTTAAAGCTGGCATTCATTTTTTTGCTATGGTTTTTTTTTTCCCCCACCAATTAAACATCCTGATATTTTAGAACAGAATTTTAACATATTAGACTTATACAGAGTAAGTATGAAATAAGATTGTGATTTTCCATCACTGTTGTACAGAATACCTTATTTTCCTCTTTCTTTTTTTCCCTTATTCTTGTAGAATTTCACTAACCTAATGATATCAGCAGTGTTTTCTCTGGAATTCAGCTTGCATGCATCTTAAGTCAATTTCTATTTTCTATATTTATTTGTATTCTAATTTTTGAAAAATGTTCAGAAAATACCATTCAACACATGCTGCTTATTGAAGTAGTATTTGTTTATTGGCAACACAAGAATAACTGGCAGTGAGCAATCTTCACTGCTGTGAGTGGGTGCTCCAGTGTTAAACATGCTCACATTCATCTTCACTCCAGTTTGAAAGCACCCCAAAAAGTGCCATATACATAGCTTATGTGTAGGTCATTACCTGCCACACCTGACTGAGTGAAGGTTTCTCCCACAGGCAGAATGCTTTGTCAACCCTAGACAGAGATCATGATGCTACTGGGGTGACTTCTGGCAGTGCCAGAGCTGGTTACCTAAGAATTTAAGGTGCAGTCAGCGTCTGGGTGCTCAGAACTATTTGGACAGTCCAAAGTCTGCTGGAACAAACTAGTCAACCTTATGTTCACTATTCTATTGCATGGTACCTAGTGGCTATTTCTTCTTGTTAGCAGAGTTATGCAAATCTAGAAGGTACAGCATTTTGATTTGCTCTTGGAACTCAAACAGAAAACACAAACAAAATCTTTCCTAATAAATTCTCAAACGTAGTTGCATTCCAGACATGGAACATAAAGCATTTCTATAGAATATTCAACTGCATCTTCTCACCATCCAACAACAAATTTATACTGTACTGATTACATCTAAAAGAAAAATTGCTTCAAATTCTTTAATAAGAAGCACATATAGAGGGCATCCTCTTATTTTAAGTAATACTAATTATCACATTTAGCTCTGTTAACATAAGGCAAATTTTAAGTCATACTATCTGCAGCCATCCAGTGGAAACAAACTGAACATTAATAAGACTATTGAAAGCTTTCTGTTACCAAGGTAATGCAAGCCTTCTTTGTCTGGAAAATTACATAATATTGTGATGCTTTGATCACCAAATAGCTCTAACATACTTCACCTCCAACAACAGCAAGGACTGCTTACATTAAGAGTTTTAAAAATATGTCCAAAATACCTGGTTATATCTGCACATGTGCACGGCAAATACTCACATGTTAAAGGAGGTGAAGTTGTTAAAGCACCAGACTGCAATGCAAGGGAGCTGAGAGGTGGTACTCTGGCTTTCCCACATGTTCTTGCACAGTTCATTGAGGACCACATTTATAACAGTGTCTGACATTTGAAGATGCAGGATGATTCCTAGTGAGGCTTGGAGAAGTTCTCAAATCAACAGCATGGTATCCAATGGGCTTTTGTACCCAGCACACCTTGAAATCAATGGACAACATCCCGCTAATCTCAGTGGTTTGTAAGATTGTGCTTTTCTAGACTGTACAGAAAAAAAAGAAGAAAAAAAAAAGAAATTAAAAAAAAAAAAAAAAGAAAAAATAAGCCTCCCCTGGCCTGCTTTGCCTAGACTTTCTAAATGGCTAGACTTATGAGGCAGCTACCACTGGAGAGTGAAAGGTCGATAGAGGAAAAATTACCAAATATCTAACTTCATACTTATCTTGTCCCAGTGCAATATAACAAATGAACAGCCATGATTCACTTAAATGTATTACTTCAGTGATCACAAAAAATTAATGGTAATTGCAAGGAGTCAGCAAGGGGGAATAGTGTGTTATATTGCACTCTGTAATTCACAGTGAAGAGAGTAGGCTCCTGATATATCATGGCTGAAATTACACATACTTGGCCATAAGCAGGAATTAAAAATACTTGGGTACAAATATCAGCAATAAATGTACACTGGAAGCTACTTACTTCCATGCATACAGCTCTGTCAGTTCCTTTTAATATTTCCAACACTAATTATTCCTTTTAACTTATATTATATTATATTATTTAGATTCCTTTTAACTGTATGTGTTGAATTCTGAATTACACTTTGTTTGACCAGCATCAGACAGGGGAATTCCAAGTGGAAGGAGTACAATACTGGTAGGAAGGGTCAATCTGAAAAAACATCTTAGAATCATAGAATGGCTTTAATTGGAAGAGGTCTTTAAGCCCACTACACCCCATTCAACTTGGACTTGACTGCCTCCATGAATGGGGGCATCCACAGCTTCTCTGGACAACATGTTCCAGTGCTTTGCCATCTTCTGAGTAAATAACTTCTTCCTAATATCTAATATAGATCTCCCTTCTTTCAGTTTAAAGTCTTTCTCCTTGTCCTATCACTATCAGACCATGTAAAAAGTCAGTTCCTTCCTAGTTGTAACTTCCACTCAAGTACTGGAAAGCCACAATGAGGTCACTCCAGAGCTTTCTCTTCTCCAGGCTGAACAAGCACAGCTTCCTCAACCTTTTTTTTTTTGCATAGAAGAGGTGCTCCAGCCGTCTCAGTATCTTTGTTTCCCTCTTCTGGACCCACTCCAACACTCTTCATCCTTCCTGTGTTGGGGGGCCCCAGGCTTGGATGGGGGCCCCAGTACTGCAGACGGGGCCTCACAGGGTAGAGTAGAGGGGGACAGTCACCTCCCTCTCCCTGCTGGCCACCCCTCTTTTGATGCAGCCCAGGATACTTTTGGTCTTCTGGGTTTCAAGCAAACACTGCTGGCTCACATCTAGCTTTTCACTCACTACGACTTTCAAGTCCTTCTCTGCAGAACTATTGTTATAGAGTTCATCTCCCACTCTTTTTGCATATCTGGGATTATTTTGACCCACATGCAACACTTTGCATTTGGCCTTTTTGAACCTGGCCCACTTTTCAAGCCTGTCCATGTCCGTCTGTATGACAATAGTTTGGTGTCATCAGAAAACTTGCTGACACAAGATCCCACTTGCTGTACGCTTGATCCCACTCGTCTACATCATTGATTAAGAATTCGAAGAGTGCCAGTCTCAAGACAAATCCCTGGAGGACACCACTCATCACTGGCCTCCACCTGGACATAGGGCTGTTGACCACAGCCCTCTGGCTGCAACCATCCAACCAATTCCTTATCCACCAAGTAGTCCTGCTATCAAATCCGTACCTCTCCAACTTAGAGATAAGGATGTGGTGCAGAACTATGTAAAAGGCCTTACACAAATTCATGTAGATTGTATCAGTTGCCCTTCCTTTGTCCACTGATGTCACTTCGTCTTAGAAGACCAGGCAAGATCTATCCACAGTACAGCAATGGATATGCTTCCCAGAGTCTCAGGCAGTCATTACAGCTGCTCACTGAACAAACGAGTATTCCTGCATAACTGACTTTTGACTTTGGAAGCCTTCTGCTCCGGATTACATTTTGTTTTGGTTCAAACCATGCCAGCCTAATAAAGCTATGTACACTGGGATGGCCAGTGAATCAAATTCTTCTCCCTGAATAAATTTGGAGATAAAGAAATGTATCAGAATATACTATTCTTTAAAGCTTGCTTTACGTTCCTCCACATTTTCAATATTTATTTTTGTCTTTGCCTATTTTTTCCTTCACTATGTATAGAAGGAAGAAATATGGATTCTCAGTTTCCCAGATTTGTTACAAGCTCGAGTCTTCAATTAGGCACTTATACAGAATGTAGTTAACAGAAAACTGAGTTTCAGTGGTCTGGCAACTAAAAAGATGCAGGAGCAAGAAATACAGATAATAAAGTTCTTACTTCTTTCCTATGGTTTTCTCAGTGATCTGCTATGTTCTTGAGTCAAAATCCTATCCTTCCTATCCTCCACAGTCCACAATATGGCATTTGGTAGTCTTCCTTCTAGCAGTCTCACACAGACTGCTTTACAAGAAACAAGAGATACATAATCTGCTGCCTTCTTTCCAACAACTGGCTGGAAAAGAAGGAAGTCCAATAAAGTTATTTAGCTCCAGTTCTGCCTGATTTCCCTTGGCAATTAAACTATCTCATGGGAAGATTCTAGAAGGATGGTCAAGGGCACAGTTAGAAAAGGTCTCAGTCTATATTGCAAAGTCTATGTCATATCCTTCATGCCAGACTAGAGCTTTCTGTGCCATTTCTGAATACACACAGTAGCAGAACTCACAAGGTCTACCCTATACTGCAATTCATTGTTCCAGTTTATATAATTCCTTTATTATCAGAGGGCTTATTTCCTGCTAAGAAATTTAGGAAACAAGAATAACAATGGAAGAGCACTGGTAATGAAGCTGGTGACTTTTTGCCCTTCCAGTAATGTTTTACCAGTGTATTTTTGATTCTACAATTGAACCACAATTGAATAAAACAATTTGTTAATCAAAAATATCCTGTTTCGTCCTTCAGAATTTTTGCATTGTATTCACAACATATTTTGTTTGAGATTCTACATATCTCCCTCTTCCTATTACTGAGCAATCATATCTTTGTAGTACATTCCTAAGAAAACAAAAAGTATTCTGAAGGTTATCTAAGGACAGACTCTGGTAGATGACTCAAACACCTTCTCCTCATCTGACATTTAGCAGCCTGACTCCTTGTATTCTTTCCAGGTTTATCTATGCAAGACAAATTTTTCTTTCTTTCAGCAGAGGAAAAGCAGTTTCCCACTGCTACTAACACAAGTTCATCTGAAAAATCTTAGAAAATCAGATGGCCAGATTTTGGCTGCCATGCTTTTCAACACTGGTAGGAAATGTAATTGAACTTGTTTTATATGATACTATCCAAAGAATCTAGGAAACTGAAATGCAATCTATATGATGTTTCCTGACATAATTAACATATTTTCATTTCCAGATATTGTTGTACTACTGAGAAAATCTTCTTATGTTTCCAGGAATGGCCAATGTCTCTGTAAGCCAAACCACAGTAAAAGTCACTTAGTACAGCTGATTCTGCTTCTGTCTTCTTCATTCAGACAAACTCACCTAAACAGAGACCTCCAAATGAACTCCACATTCATAACCAACCTTTGTGAATTACAGCTCCCTACAAACCTTGCTTTAGGAGAGTTGCATTTATCAGAAACACATTCACCCCATACCAGCCCCTGAGAAACTAACTGCTATCACCTTTGCCAGACCAGCTCTGTAGGTCTGGAACAGAAATGACAAGTTTTTTCCTCTTAGCACTATTAGTCTTCAGTGAGAAACTTCTTTTGAAGACCTCCTTTTTGGTATTGTTTATCATTGTTCATAGCAGATGCACAGATGACAAAAAAAGAGCAATTTATAGAGATCATGTTTTTAATAATCCATCCGGTTTTATAAAAAAAAAGGGGGGGGGGAAATAATTTGAAGGCAAAAATGCACATATTTGGATGG
Organism: Centrocercus urophasianus; assembly: GCF_019232065.1. NCBI lineage: Eukaryota > Metazoa > Chordata > Aves > Galliformes > Phasianidae > Centrocercus > Centrocercus urophasianus. The sequence goes on from NW_024885344.1 coordinate 8,935,354, forward strand.
ACAAAGCAAATCACAGGGAGAAAGGCATTGAATAGGAGCTTTCAATATCAGCCTGTAAGAAACACTAGATTTAAAGCATGAAGTGAAATTTAGGGTGACTGAATACAGCCAATAATCTTCAGCAGCATAAAGCAATTCTTGGAAGGTAACTAAGCCCTAAATCACCAGTAATGTGTTCTCAGTGATCAGAGAGTAAAATTAAATGTTTCCAGTATACCAGAGAAATTCAGCTGATGACAGCTAAATAAATGACATTTTAAATATAAACTAGAATTCAAAATCAAATCTACAAGCCTTGAAAGCCAAATTACCTGTACTGACATATTGCCTCAACGTACATCCAAAGCTCTGATAATGATTCATGGAACATTGTGACTTTGAATGCCTTACCTGCACAAAACCCATTAATCCAGCCTCATTCAAACTGTTTCCAGCACTGCAGCCTCCGAGAAGCTTTTGGAAACTGCCTCAAAACAGCCCAAATCTCCAAATATATATTTCATAACAAATGTTGGTTTCATTTTTTTGTACCCAAGGAAGATTTCTTAGGACTGGAAAGATCTTTAGACTGCTTTAAGAGAGAATGAGACAGTTATACACTGGGACGTGGAGCTCTTCAAGTCAGAACTGTTTCAAGACATTATCTGATGTGACTACACAAAGAATAGATGCCCTGGGGAGATCCCAAATACCTCCAAAATATAACCCACACTTTGTGGCATCTGTGCAGCTATAGCCAAAAACAAAGATATCTTTACCTTGAAGTTGATTGATAGTTCTGTTGTAAGACATGCAAACACAAGAGTCAACAATAAAATCACATTTTGGGATCCCCAGTATTGTATTTCTCACTGATAATGAGACTATCCCTGCAAACATTGGTTAAATTATAACAGGATGCTGCCATACAATATCAACAGCAGTGACAGATGAGAAGCATAATCTTGAAAGGGCTAATAGACTATTCTTGTTACCTGACTGCTTAAGGTGGGCTTTTAAAGAGAAGAGGCAGTTGGAACAAAGCAAAATGAAGAACATGTATATCTGCTCTTGTGTGAGTTGGTTGCAGCAGGGAAAAGGTTGATTGTTTATTCTGTGGATTTTCTCTGGATGGTGAATACGAAAATAAGCTCTAGCAAAAAAATACTTGGAAATGAATGTTTGAAGCTGGATTTTATTTGGCAGCTATTTAAGCTCGCACCATCATAATGAGTATATTTTCATATGCCTGGTTGTGCCATGAAATTAAATTTTGCTTAGTAAATGCAGAAGGGACTGCAGGAATAGGGAAAATAAGGAAAGCTTCAGTGCCCAACAGCTGACCTGTCTGAGCAGGCAGGTGAGCTGCTGCAGGCAGTGATGCTGTTGCTCAACATTACGGTGTCAATGGGAAAACATTGGTCCAGCACTGAAAGTAGTTTACAAGTGGATATTAAAGGCACGAACCAGAAGGACTACACCACCTTTACACTTTAGTAAGTATTTTCATGGGTTTTTTTAAAACAATTTCACATATACCTGTTGACATGTACCATAGCAATGCTTTTGTTTTATCATATTGTCCTTCCCTGGTTTTAGTGATGTTCACATTATTTTCCTAAAGAAAGCTCAGTTCAGCTCTGGTATGCTGTTTGCAAACTTTATTGCAGATATATTTTTATGGCACTGCTTCAGCATTAATACTGATGATAATACTAGGAGTGTCAACAAAATGAACATTATTATATACCTTTTCAGTTTGTGGAAAATTATCCCTCTTCTAACAAATGTAATATTACAGAAAATAGTATTTGAATGCAATGAAATAGAAAGAAATCTACTCGGACTCCCATTGAATCTGTCATTGATCTTTATGTCATCTTTCTCTTGTAAATATTTATGAAATATTCTTTACACTCGGTACTGTTGCAATCAATGGCAACCTGCCCACTGACTTCAGTAAGGTGGATACACTTCTCTTTTTGATGGATGGTTAGCATAATGGTTACAGGACAGGAGTCAAAAGCCTCATCTATTTAACAACCTCCTTATGTTTCACTTACCTTTTCAGAATATCTCTTCTGTGAATATGTAACCACTTCAAAGTGGGTATAACAAGGACCCTACCTTGACTCTGAGCCACCCATGTTCTTCTACATTGTGACACAAAATTGTCACTTGACTTTTTTGATTGGGATTTGTTTTTGTTTTATTTTATTTTATTTTATTTTATTTTTTCTGCTAAGATTTTTTTTTTTACTGGAAGGAGATAAACTAATTAGCTGTCTTTTTACAGGAATTCCATCATGGAAAGACTTAATAGTGCAGCACTAAGTGCTTTGTTATTATTATTTTTTTTTTAATTGTCTTTTGTACCCTTAGGACTCCATTTCAAAGAGCAGAAATGCTATTAGCAGTGCAGTATGTAAAGTGGGAATTGCCTCTTGCCCTGTGGCCACGATTTAGCAAAGTACTTAAACCACTTATCTAACTTCATGCAAATCATCTTAAAGCACATTGGCCAATGCTGATGTCATTACTGCTAAATGTGTCCTTCAGATCATTGCTGAAGAAGAATCTAATTATTCATCTGCTTTAAACTGAGAAGACCATGAGCTCTTTCAGTGTAGTAGGTCCTTCTCTTAACCCTCATACACAAACATTTTATTTCTCTCTGTTAGAACTTTCTAAGCAGCCATCATCCTATTCTGTAACAAACCCAGTTCCTTAAATAAGGGCAGCTTGGGCCTTCAGGGGCTTTGAGTGTGACTCATCACATACCTGGATGCCTGCCATGCCTTCTTGGGAAATAGGCACCCAGCATAGGATTCATCTTGTTAACTTCAGCCTTCTAAAAGGCGTGTGCCTTCATTTTTAACAGTATCCTTGATAGTCAGCAGAGAGAAACAGGAATGTCTAAACAATGACTCAGCTGCCTTGTTTTAAATATGTGCCTGAGAATGAGGTGAAGTCTCTAATTCTTTCCAGTGATCATAAAATGAGTTTTGGGGACAGGTTCGGATTGCAAACAGAAAAGTTCCTGTCGTGACTGCTGTGGCCAAGTTAGCTGTCATACCAGGAGGAACAAAAACAGAAATACAGGCACTCTGGAATGTCAAAGATGAGCAGACATCTAACCATTTGTGGAGTTTCTCGAAATGTCCACAAACTACCACTTCTTTAGCATGGATGTTGCCACATAGACCCCCATCCCTCCATTTTGCTCCAGATAAATTCCCTATAGCCAGAAATTCAGAAGATTTCAGTATATTCTGCACACGGGTCCTTGCGTGGATTGAACCTAAATGAGAAAGCAAGTTACAAAAATGTTCAATCTGGTTTCAGCAGAGAGATGTGATTCATGTGTGCAGTCACTGGATCCACAAACTGCAGGTGCACAGGCCCCAAATCACTACCATTCTGAAGTAGAGGTGTTTGATGAATACAGCCAATTGACTTCTACAACAGACATAAATACTCAAAATAGGAAATAAAACACAGCTATTAAAGCTTCCTTCCTCATAAATCAGCACATTTCTAGCATACAGCTTACGCGTGATGGGTACACACACATGTATTTTATTTCTATTTAAGCAGTGTTATAAATGAAACATCAATCTGAGATCCAACAATGCTTTCTCCCACAGAAGGCAGAGACAAGAAGTATGGTTTTAGAAATCAGTTTTGGACCTCAAATTCCCATTCTTTCAGATACCACTTACTAAAAATTCCCAGGTCCACTGTTAGCACTGCAAAATGTCTCTTTGCTGTTGGTACTTACTGTACCCAAACTGAAAAGAAAACCAAAATGCTTTGAATCAGACAGAACATCGGTGATATTCTATTAAAGAGTGCTGGCAAAGGGAATTGGGAGTTTGGATGCCATTTTAGCCTTTATCACTTCTATGTTCTCTTAGTATAAGAACATGGGACTTGGTGTGACTACATTGTTTGAATGGACACAGCTTATGAAGTGGTTGATATTGCTTTGTACTGGAGAGTTATCCACTCTGATTTTAAAAGACTCCATGGAATTTCTAATAGCCAAAGAATAAAGCAGTAACTTTACTAGTTTTCCTTCAAATGAATTCATTCCAAGAACTCACTGGGGCTGTCCATCAGGGAAAGTATCCCATTTACAACTACATTTTTATATCTGATTTGGGCTGTCACGATATGTGCATTATTTTGTTTTGTTTTTGTATTTATGTTGTCTAACAATGTCAAACAACCCTTCAGAAGCCCTATTATAAGACGTAGACCCAATTATTTCTTTAAAATAAGTCATCTTGAAAGATACAAAGTTAATTGTGTTACATGGGATTGGTTATTCGTAAATTCATACTGATCAACCTTAATCATACTAATTTTACATAAATTTGTCATGAGACCATTCCACTACTTTTCACTGACACAATACCAAAGTGATTATAATAAACCAGTTATCCCTTTTGCTACTCTTAGATTTTGGTTCTATTTGCAAAACCTTAGTTTGTATTTCAGAGTTTTGCAGGATAGAAACATCTTGATTAAGCGACATCTTATTGTACCCTGATTTAATAGTATCAACTACTCCTGTTCTCTTATCTTTACTTCTTTGTATTTCAGTGTCATCAAATAAGTGCTCTCATTCAGCCCTCAACAATTTTAAGTGGGAGCCATATCTTTCTATTAATTTAAAATAGCAAACTTAGTTGTGGTAGTTCTCTTTAAAAAAAATAAAAATAAAAATTTTAAAAAAACACAAACCTTTTCAGCTGCAGGTTATGAAGTTTTTCCAGTATTTCATTTGTTCTAAGTAATCTCCTGTGTACAAAAGAATGTCTGGTAACTCCAGATATTTAGAAAGAATATTGGGTAACTCCAGATGTTCAACAATGCTCCTTTTACTACATGTTAATTAGCGAAAGATTTGTACTGCAGAGCAGCAAGTTTATATTCCTTTGATAACTCTTGATTTGTTTTCTTTCTATTTTTAGTCATTCCAAGTGTATTTAGTTTTTCTTTTCAAGATTTGCTGACAGTACACAAACTAAGCTTTACTGTCTACCTCTCTAGTACATGCAGAAAAGATGAAATTTCAGTTACTATTTACTATTACAAAACAGAGTATAAAATCATAACCTTTATGTGCTTGAACCTCTGCTTTACAAGAAGCTCTGTAAGAGAAGTAAGACTGGCAATTTTGCATACTAATCAGTCTGATAAAATATGATTCCATTAAATTAAAAGAAATTTGGGGAAGCATTTCTGCTTCTGTTTTGTTATCATTTTGGAGCCTACTGTGTTGCAATTAAACTAATTTAGATGAGATATACAGTTATTAACACATTTATGTGAAAAGAATAAAGGAAACAACATGGAAATGGAAAGCTTACCAATACTAGCTGGATTCATGGCATTGTTCTTTATGCAGTTGCTAATAAATTTGGTTTCAAATCTCTAAATAACCATGTTCTCTTTTCTCATGTTGGCTATTCATATTTTCAAAAACACCTATATATTATAGAAGAAGCTCAAGTTGCAAATTCATCTGACTGATGGATGCAGCTAGTATATGGATCTCCTAATAACACAATTAATTTCAGTTGAAGCCAGAACATAATGAGACTGCTTCAGAAACTCATTTTCCGTCACTGTAAAAGCATAATGCCTCAATTTTCCTAAAAAGGTGTTAAAAACGATAGTAAATTTGTTTAGTTTTGAGGTGTAAATTGGATCCTTCAGCGTTTTTCTTTCAAGCAGACTTTCTTTCCATTTGCAATAAATCTCCTTCAGGAGCATGATTGGTTCTTTGCTTTATTCTTATAAACTCATTTAAAGGTCTCTCCTAAAGTTACCATAACATCATGAATGTTATAAAACAAGCTAGGGGATTATGTATGGCAAAAGACTGATAATAGCAGATACAATACTATGAAACGCTGTCCCATTCAAATTTTCAGTTTGCAACAACAACAACAACAAAAAGAGTTCAGACAACAACAGATATATATGGAAAAGGATTGCTTAATTTATCAGTTAAGAAGTGTGGAAGGTTGTTTCACAGTGACACTAAAGAAGTTAAGATAGGAGAACAGGAGTAGTTGATAATATTAAATCAGGGTACAATAAGATATCACTTAATCAAGATATTTTTATCCTGCAAAACTGTGACTTAGTTCTTCCTCTATAAGACAACCTGCTGTTTTGTCATATATATCACTATTACTTTCAGCCCAGGAAATTAGTAGAACTTGTCTAAACCAAGTTTCATCTCATTTTTTAAGTATTTCTTTATATCTAAATATCAATAATTTCCAAAACCTCTCTTTTGGGGAGACAGTCTCTCCATTCTGTATCTATTCATCATAAAGGTTGCATGTGAAAATAAAGAGTAAATGAGGAGCAAATAGCTTGATCTGGCTTTTTGAAGGTTTACTTAAAGTTCTGTTTTGTAACATTTACTTCCTCCTCCCCTTTGCATGTGTGTCAGAAACAAATTTTGCTTTAACTTTTATATTATTCTATTATTAAATTTATCATAGATTTAGAATAAAAATTTAACTTTCCAAACTTCACTTCAACTTTCTGAAAGAACATCTTTATGATCAGTATGAGAACCAGTTGGATCAGAGGTTTCAAAATGGACTTCCACATAAAGGTCTAACTATTCCTATAACAGTGGTCTTCCACACAAAGATCTAATTTTTCCAATAAGATTTTAGAGCTAGAAATCTCCTACAGAAATTGATTTAGGGCTCTCTCTACAAGTTCCCTCTTTCTTGAGCTAGGGAGCCCAGAACTGGACACAGCACTTCAGATGTGACCTCAGCAGGGCAGAGCAGAGGGGTACGACCACTTCCCTCAACCTACTGTCCACACTCTTTTTAGTGCATCCCAGATCATAAAGCTAAATGCAGCCTCTGAAGAATAAAATAAAGCATATCTATTCGCAGTAGTTTTTGAAGCTGCCTTCCTCGTTCTTCATCCAGGTGATATTTCAAAGCAGAGCTGGCAAATAATGATGTATAATTACACCTCTGTTATTACAGCATAGGTTAAACACTTCCTTAAAGCACTGAGAAAAAAGAGATGAGGAGAGGAGAGGAGAGGAGAGGAGAGGAGAGGAGA
>NW_024885344.1:8942691-8943480 GCF_019232065.1 Centrocercus urophasianus
AAGAAAAGAAAAGAAAAGAAAAGAAAAGAAAAGAAAAGAAAAGAAAAACAGAGAGAGAGAATGTAAATCTGACTCTGAATTAAAACTTTTAAGACATAAACAACATTTCCGTCTTTGCTGGAAAGGAACTGTATTCTACAAAGGCCAGAAGCCCAGGAGAGCAGTTCACAGCTCATATCCTCCAAACAAGTGTAGCCCATCTGAGCTACTAGGAATAATAAAACTTGATCCATCTTACACTGACAATCAACTGTCTGTCTGTACTTCCATTGTTCAAATAAAGATCTGTGCCTACTTTCTGTTAAAAGTATTCTAAATATTGCTGTACAACATTTATTTTGGGAAAATACTTTCATCCATAGCACTCATTTTCTTTATAATGCATCCAATTATTTCCTGGCTTCTTTACATCTCAGTATTTTATGGCTAATGTTCCAGCATTTCTTTATAATAATTCTTACAAATTGACGTTTGGGTCAGAAGGCTAACCAGAGCTAAAAAGGGAACATACGTATCATTTAGTTCCCTTTAGACTCTCATGATCAGATGTTAATAGGATTAAGTATAGAAAAATCGTGTTTAATTCTGAGTAAATTAAATAAAATTGAGATTCCACTGCAGTAAGAGAGACAATATTGAGTAAAGTCAGAATAATTCTGAAGTGGACAAGACCAAGTACAGCCAACCTCAAATCACTACTGTGGCTGTGATACCATGATGCTAAGAATAAGTATAATAATTTTCTCCTACTTCAAAAAAAAAAAAAAAAAAAAAAAAAAAAAAAAAAAA
>NW_024885344.1:8943580-8962548 GCF_019232065.1 Centrocercus urophasianus
AAAAAAAAAAAAAAAAAAAAAAAAAAAAAAAAAAAGATTCTTCAAGGATTCCAAGTATTCTTCACTGAACCAGAGCATTTCCTATTTATTTTTATTTTAACTTAGGCTATGTGCCGACAACATACCTTCACAAAATGGGCCACTAAACTATTTTTTTATGTAGCTTGCATAAAACAATATTTAACACAAAATACATATTTTTATTGTTTTAAGAATGAAAAGGAAATAATAGAAAGGAAAAGTAACATGCCTTACTGTGTTCTTGGATATTGTTGCTTAATGTATATGCTCTAAAGCATCTGCTGTTCAATTTCGGAGTGGGTTTAACATATAAAAATGTAAGGAATTAAATCCGTCTTCTACACACAGCCCTCCTGGGAAATTTCCCATGAGAAATAAATAGCATTTGATTGCTGTCTGCTCCCTATGTTATACTGTCTTCTCCGCATTATTAAATGGATCCTGACTCTAAGTTTGCCATAAAACAATTATTATGTCAGTGGTTCTAAGAAAAAAAGAAGACGAAATAGCATTTAAAAATTTTATTGTTGAAGCTGAAAAACATCTCATAAAATACGCATGTAGTAGCATCTGTTTCACTTTCAATATTTAGATGGCTTCTGAAAGATCATATTAAATCTTCAGAAGACTTGTGAGATAGTGGTTTAGGCTGAAATCGCTTAAAGGAATGTGCACTCTTGTCCACATTTCAGCTGTTTCGTCATCTCTGTCATAGCACTTAACCTCTTTGAACATTTTCCCCTCATCTGTGAGGCAAAGAAAAAGACATATGTTAAATTCCAGATGGGAAAGGATATCAAAGCTTTTTTTCTGGACTGTTCTTTGTTAAGGTGAAGATTCTCTTCACTACTGGGAAAATCTGAGTGCTCTGGACACAAAAGCAATTCGTTATTCCGTAGAGAATGCAGGAAAGCAGCTCTGGGTTCCACAGCAGCTCACAGGTTCTTATACTACACTTCTTTTGCTCTAATCCACAGCACAGATTTTCGTAAAAGGAGCCAACCACATCAGAGGGAGACACAAGCTGCTATGGTGCTCTTTTTCATTTGTTCCCATGATGTCCAACCTATCCAAACTGGATGCTATCTCATTGAGTCTATTAACATAGCACTAATGAGTAAATGGTCCTTAGCCAAAGAGTGTTGCTCAGTACTGGTGATTCTAAGTATTACTCCAATTTTTTCCCTGTGACGGTTTCCCTCTTTTGTCACAGCTTCCATTTTGGGGTGTTGTGTACTGACACCAGATCAGGCTCTCCAGAACACATCCAGTCAAAACATTTGGAACAATTAAGATTATTTTGGATCTGATCTGCATTTACTGGTTTATCTTAAATGGTTTATGTATACCAAACCTTACTGGGACTCAAAAAAATAAAGCAGGAGAAAAAGAAAAGGGAAAATTGCCCACACAAATAATGTGACATTTCTCTTATCACTTATCAGATATTAGGTCTTCTCCCTTAGGGATTTCTTCTTCAGTCAAGCATTTTAAGTAATCCCTTTGAAGATAGCCTGTGTTAGTGCATTTCAGCTGGGAAGGAGCTGTTATCCCATTAAAGTCTACAGATATCTGTAAGATTTATAAAGTTTCCAGAGTATCATACTTCTATAAATGTGTCTGTGTGCATAATTTAGACAATTTTAATCTGCAAATGGAAATATCACTTCAAAATCTTTCTTTCAACCTATTCGTAAACTTCTGAGAGACACTTCCTTTTCAATTTAGTTTTTAATAGTAAATTTTCTCTCAAAGTAAGCATTAAATAAGTATTTTCCAGTCTCATTTTCGCTTTTGTTATTGATGTTACCACAATAATAAATGTTAGTATTCTTTCTTCACTGGAGCTGAGCCTACTTTCTGTGCCTGAGCCTATGATTCATGCCTGTTTCTGGTTAAAAAGCATGTTACGCATGGTCTGAATGGATCCATTCCCTGACAGCCCTCAGAGTTCCAGAATGACTCAGCAAGCTGTGATGATCCCAACTACCTTTGAAGTACTAATATCAAGTCAATCCCTAAAGGTATGCCATTTTGCAGTTAGCTCAGCATCACACTACAGTACCATGACATGCTAGAAACAGAGTGTGCAGCTAGGTCACACAGTAATCCAGGATTATTCTGGTAAAAGGTGAGTCAGGGAAAGTGGTACCTCCCAAAGCTTGGATTAGCCTAATGCTTCTGATGTTCCTGTCAGGTGGAGAAAAAATGCTGTTTGTTGACCCTGTTCATACTAGAGAAGATATGGACTCATCAACTATTGTTTGTGAATCATTCACTGTCAGAGATTGCTTGTTCTTTCATACGTAACTTCTTAGACCCATTCAGGTGGGAACCAGGAGAGGATACAAAACCTATTTATCATGCTATTTATCATGTGGATAGTTGTGCTGAGATTACCTGCATGCAAACAGCAGGTCCTGGGATATGCAATATCAAAAACAGAAAGGGAGAAACGGCCGAGGACAACAGTTTTGACAATCTACTCTTAAACACCTATAACAAATGTTTCAGATTCCTGAAGCACCCACAAGAGGTAATCCAGATAATCCAGAAACTGTGTGCTGCATTTAAACCTCTCTAGGGGTGTGTTGGTGATGGACATGCAACACACAGATATGTTTGAAAAAATATCCCTATACAAGAAATGAAATGCCAAAGTTGGAGTTTCTGGAATGAGATATTTAAATTCCAATGTCATGTCCTGTGTCTGTGAGGGGAACCGCTGCTACCCACCCTAATTAAGATTTAATTTTATCTTCTCCTTGTTTACACACACAGACAACACACACACACACACATCACACTTCTTGAAGTTTATTTTCTTACTTCAGAACAGTCTGCAGGACAGGAAGACCATTTAGGTTCATCCTTCCAAATGCACATGAGGTTTTCAGGATTACTACAGTGTGCCAGTATGTAATAAGCATGTACTGTGTTCTTGCTTATCACTTCACTCAGATAGTAATATTTTAACCTTTACAGCTACAAATCCGCTCTTTCTGGCAAGGCTGGTTAATGTAGGAAAAAACTATTCTGTAATTGCCACACATGAAGAATTTCAAAGTTCCTTCCATTTTGCAGTTACAGAAGAGCTTCTTCCTTCAGAGCAAGTACATTTTAAACCTATTTCTTCATTATCAAACTATCAGTTTATCAAATAAAAGTTCTCAGTACAAAATTGATGGGGAAAAATTTTTGATTTTCATTTTGAAAATTGCTTCTGTATTCTGTTATAGACACTTCATTGGCTGAAGAAATTTAAATTCCGAAGACTTCTTTATTATTAAAAAGAAGGAAGGGGGTGTTTTTGTTTGCTTATTATTTGTTTGTTTTATGTAAGTTACTTCAGTGGGCTTTAGCATTCTGTACAGGGCAGGTCTTTTGTAACAATTTCATAAGAGAAGATCCAGTACTGCAGTCTTTCTCCTCTGAGCTCAGTGGGAGAGAGGCTCCCTCCTGTGGAATGTGAGGTGTCTGTAACTTTTCACAGACGTACTAAAAAGCAAAAGCTGCAGAAGGAAAATATCCTTTATTTAGTCACAAATTAGTAGTTTTTTTTCTTTTTTTTCTTTTTTTTTTTTTTTTTTTTTTTTTTTTTTTGGAGGTAATCAGGGAAGTAGGATAGTTAGGTAAAAGGACATCATTTTCAATGTCTTTGAGATTAGAGAATCTGGACACTAAACTCCAGTGAAATCTCAGCAGAATAGGTTATTAAACCTATTTCTATACAACATTTTTATTTGAAAAAAAAAAATGGGTACAGAAATCTTACTGAACAGTGTGGTTTTCAAATTTTCTAATAGAAAGTGAAATAGATTTGAAGGCACTCACAAAACAGCAGTCTGAAGCAGGCATTTCCAATTCACAATATTTCCCTTTGAAGATGGTACCGTTCAGCAACTGTGAAACCAAATAACTCAGGAAGAAAATTGTCAGCAAGCTCCTCTGATAGCATCTTGCCTTTGTTCCTCCTTCTTATTAAAAATAAATAAATAAAAAAGTTTTGCACATCTCCACAGATGAGCAAAAAAAAAGGTTCATATCATTAAAAAGAAATTAGTTGAATTTTTTTCCTGGTTTTTTTTTCAGGGAAAAGGATATGAACCATTTAGTTAAAAGTCGTAGTTCACAGGTATATATTTAAAGCATTATATTAAATATTGTTTAACTTATTATCAAAATTCCGTAGATCAAAAAGCAAATTCAGTGTACCATCAGGATTTTCTCCATTTATGTCCACGTGCTTTAGAAATGCTTGAAGCATTCTTATTCTTACTTAAGTAGGCTATTCATCAAAGAAAAGAAAATGATGTTGACCTAATACCATTTTAAAAATGTTAACCACTTCTGTGTTTTTAATTACTTTTTGCTTCTAGGTCCTTTTTAATGAATGGTATATATGTAATATCGCTGCTCCATTTCCAATGCTCCATTTCTTGCTGTGCATTACATTTTTCAGAGCCTGGTGTGTTCTGGTTGTATAAGATAATCAGAAAATTCAATCAAGGAGAAATATTTGTCTGAGTTTTTGATTAGTCTCTTGTTAGATTATTTTAACTTGCATTGCAACATTACCTAGAGATTAAAATATACAAATCCAAACAAACAAACAACATGTTGCATCCATTATATTGTTTCATTTTTTAATGACCTATTTCATCTTACATGAGCAAATTGCTGTGCAATTTACTCCTATATCCTAGAGATGTAAGAGCTATTGCAAGGATGAGAAGCAAAACAGTCCTTTATTTTTGCACGCATATTTATTAGACTTGAAGGAATATATTTTATAAATAATTATAGACAATGGGTATTTCAGTTGCAGAGCTCTCATAAAGTACTAGTTTGCCAATTTGAAATTAACATACTATGCTAGATTTTGCTTTTGAAACTTGAACATTTGCTTCCATTCTCTGGCCAAATACAGTCACTGAATATGTTGGTTTTATTCATTTATCATTGGTTTATAACACTATTGCAGATAACAAAGATTCATTTCTGGTATCAGTGGCTTATGTCCCACTAATTTCATTGCTGGTGTACAGTAGTCAAAGGACAATTCATTCTTTAAATTATTGTATTATCTCTTAACTAAGTATTCATACTCTACATTCTGCCTATTAACTGGAGTCAGTGGAAAATATACAAAGAGAGACTGGCAGCCTGAATTCTGCTCTTCCCCTGAGTGTTTCTGTGCTGCGAGACCCTGACAAATGCCCTGTTTCTCAAATAAACAGATATTTCTATGTGTATCCAGCATAAGCCAATGGTGCACACATAAGTCTATACCACTTAATACTATTCAGAGGAAGGACATTAACATGGACATTAACATGGGCTGTGTGTACATTTACAAGACAGCTAGCTCCTCAGCTTAAATTTCATCTTGCCATGATAAAGTGACAAATAATCTCCCTCCTGACCAAAATGGCTCTCAGAAGTCTCTCTGATTATACACAACACTAGTAATTTCATTTTTGAAACTATCTAAGAAGGAATATGATCATCCACATATTAAAATGCAATATGACAAAATCAGATGCAGATATAAAATTAGTGCTCAAGTAAATACCTGTTAAGAGCAAATCTTATTGCAAGTATAATTACTCCTCTTGTAGTCAATTTTAATTAGGTAGGAAGCAAATAGGTAGATCAGTTTAGTAAACAAATGTTAATAAAGTTAATAAAGAATGACCTTGTTCCCTAATTATGTTAACACTTTCTTTTCTGTTATTAGGTACTTACTTTCACCTATTTTATCTTAAAATGCATATATTTAGTTAAGTCTTGCAAGAATAAGAGTGTTTGTGACATATAATTTGTGCTGCAGACATAACTTTTTTCTATTTTAATTACTATATGCATTTGTCCATGTCTTGAACAGGTGGGTCAGAAAATAAATTGCAGGCAAATTAGATCTCAAGATTAGACAATATTACTTCAGTTACAATTTTCAGTTTGATTTAATCATTCAGATATCTGGACTATCAGAATAACAGACTCAGAGAATCACTAACATTCATCCAACACCCAGCTTAGAGCAAGATCACCTACAGCAGGCTACTCAGGCCCATATCCTGTTGCATTTTGCCTGTCTCCAAGGAGCGGAGATCAGCAACCACACTGAGCTACTTATTCCAGTTCTTGGTCAATCTCAAAGCATTCCTTCACTAGACCTGACTAACAGCCTAGCTGCCTTCTTTACTCACTCCATCAAGCATTCACACTCATAATCAAGATGACTTCCCCGAGCCTTCTTTTTTCTAAAATTAATAATTCCAGCTTTCTTAGGCTTCTCACGTGCTTCAGATCCACAGCCACCTTTGTAGTCCTTAACTCCACTTTCCCATGTCCCTCTTGTACCAGAGGATCCAAAACTGCATACAGTCACTATCTCACCACTGCTGAACAGAGGTGAAGGATCACTTCCCTCAATCTGTTGGCAATGCTATTCCTACAGCATTCCAGAAGGCCATTGGCTTTCGCACCAAGAAGACATTGCTGCATCATGATCAATTTGCTCACCAGAGCCTTAAGGTCTTTGGCTGCAAATTTGTTTTCCAGTAGCTCAGCCCCAGACTGGACTGGGGCATGGAGATTTTCCTACCCAGGAGCAGGATTTTGTACTTACTTTTGTTGACCCTTGTTAGATGCCCATTTGCCCATTTCTCCAGCATGTCAATGTTCACTTCAATGACAATACAATCACCTAGTATATCCACAAGCGTACCAGTTCTGGATCATCTGCAAATTTCTTGAGAGTGAACTGTGCTTCATTGTTGAGATCTCTAAAGACTGTGTCAAGCACCTTTGGTCCCACTATTGGCAGATGGAATACATAACTTTGGACTGACTTCAAGATGGTCTCTGTTCTGATGATCAGCTCCTTTAGTTCAACAGCTCAATCAGTTTTGATTTTGCTTCCATGTCCACTTGTCTGGTCTGTGTTTCATCAGTTTGTCTATGAGCATGTTATGGAACAAAGTGCAGAAATACTTGTTAAAGCCAAAATAAATAATACCAAATGTTCTCTCCTTCTCCCCCAGGTTTTATCATACAAGGATATTAGGTTGATCAGGCATCATTTTCCCTTCATAAACCATGCTGACTACTCTCTGTACAGCTTCTTGTCCTCTGTATGTTTGGAAACTATTTCTAGGAGGATTTGCTCCATCAAATTCCCAGAGACTGAGGTGAGGCTGACCATCTTGTAGTGCTCTCGATCCTCCTTCTTGTCCTTCATGAAGGGTGACATTTTCCTTCTATAGAATCTCCTTTGATCACAATAATCTTTTGAAGACAGTAGAGAGGAATCTTGTGATTACATCAGTTATTTCTCCCAGCACTCATGGTGCACACAAAGTCCCATGGATTTACAAATTTTTAGTCTGTTTAAATGGTCATTAACTTGATCTTCCTCTACAGACCATATATCTTCCTTTCACTAACCCTTCCCACTATTCTCTAGAACTTTCAGTATCTGAAGGTAAATACCCACAGTATTTTTCAATGCATGTTTTGAAGCAAAATAGATAGAAAAAAAACACATGTGCTCAACACGTGGTAGATGCCAAACTGGCATTTTCTACTCCTTGCTACCCAGCTGCAAACGACATCAAAATTAAGTCCATTCTAGTTCCACTCGGCAAAATTCATGGTGCTAATGGATTCTGCCCATCGTGGTCACTTCCTGGTGCCACAGGATAGAGCTTACATGATCTCAACTTTGTTACTTAAGCGAAGTGTGCACTACCTTGCTACATTTCTGTCTCATTTGAGCCCTGGCACTGATGTAAAACCTCCTCAGTTGTGGGCACACCTGGATGGTCACACATGCATGTGGCATGTCCCCTCCAACGCCTGTACTTACAAACACCCGTGAAAGTGGAAGTCTTCTAGACTTATTGTTCTGTGAGCATCTTCCATAGTAGGATGAACTCATCTGTGGGTTTTCTTTCTGTTGAGGATAGAAAAAGTTATTTTACGCACATCACAAACCAACAAATGTATGTATGGTAAGGACACCCTACTTTCAAAATTCCGCGCTGGAGGAGTGTGGTGCAATGGTGATCAACCCTGGAATCCTTTCTTCCTTACTGGCTGCTTTATGTTGGTCCGCATCTGTTTGAGGGAGTGGATTATTACCAGTTCTCTAGCAGCTGGTCACTCTTGGATAATAAAATCTGAAGTGAAATGAGAAGTAATAAAAAGTTCAGAAATATGTCAAAAGAGTATATTAATTATTACTTGACATTAAACAAAGTAAGATCTGATGAAATGAAGGTAAAAACATTTGATCGGTTCCTCCTTTGCTTACAAAGTTGTGCTGGGCCTCTTTGCAAGAAGTACTTCTCATCTCTAGGAAAGTACGTTTGTCTCTTTTCTTACTCAGTGTTGGATGAGGATGCCTACCTTTGGTAAAATGTATCACTTCCGGTCTTACCTAATATTTTAAGGAATCACAAAGTTGGATTCGTTTTATCATTGAAGTTTTATATTTTGCAGTTTTCTAACTACTCATCACAGTGATACAACTAGTTGCTTTTAAGATCAGTACCCCTGTTTTTATCGCAGAAATTGTGTGTCAGACAGAACTGAAGTATGAGATAGTCCATCACTACAGCTTCATCATCTGCTTTGACCAAGGTTTGGAAATTTTGGTTCCAAAGAAAAGAATATAAATAAAACTACAGTGGTCCACTGCCTTACATATACATACATACATACATACATACATACATATATATATATATATATAATTTCTGTTGAGGCTGAAAATAAAGGTCATTTACAATGATTTGTGAAAATTACCCTGATCTGTTAAAAACTGGACTGATGGCCTCGTCTTATCTCACACAGACAGCCTAATACAACAGAAAAATAAATTCTTGTTTCTGTGAGGTCAGAACTGGGATTTGAACATGTATTATAAATTCCTCAAATTGGCAGCTCTAGACAGTTTTGATTTCCCTTTTCTCTTGCTCCTTGAAAATCACCACAGCTTACAGGACACGTTAATGAATAGTTCTCCATTTCTCAGCATCTGTAAAAAACATGAAATGCCTTTCCTCAGCCTTGGCCATCATTTTGATTTGCCTGACATGAGATGTATTTTCTGCAGTATCCTTTTCTGGAAGCCTATGATAGAGGAGCTGTGACTGACTTTTGAACATTAATGCCTCTATCCTCTTTTACAACTATCTTTCCCCACCATACTTTGAAAAGTGCATGGAAATATTTAACAGAGGCCCCCAGACTTTTCATCAAAAAGGAGAAGAATGAAAAATGGTTGTAAAGAGGTATCACTACTCATGACCATATGTCACTTCTTCCAGAACATTTTTGTGCTGTTTTCATTATACACACAAGTACTCACCTGAGAAGCTTGGCTTTACTTTGAAATGTTTTCTTTTTTCCTTCTATATGACAGATGTTGAATTATGGTTTTGACATAAACATTTGCAAGTTTAATGGCATCAGTGTTCCACCTAGCAATCTTAGCCATCCATCATATCTCTCTCCCAGCAGGTTCCTCCAGGATCCTTCATTGAGATCCATTTAATTTCCATTATTTACTTTTTAGCTACGGTTTTGCTGATGATCATAGCAGTACAAGACAAAGTTACAGGCAATTGAGATTTTCCATTAGCATGATTTTTGATTGCATGCTTCACTTTTTGTCCTTGATTATTAATGATAATGCAATTTGAAATTATAACTAGTCAATATATGAATTTATATAGCTTGTACATCCCACATAATACTTGTACAATGCCTTGCTATTTGATTTATGCTATTTATATTCAGATTTTTGTTTGGTCAGGCTAAGACTGTACAAACACCATGTATGTCTTACATGACTTTCTTGACTCAGAATCTTTGAATTTGTAACTTTGTTCTTTTCACATACTCTTTTCAATTTAATCTATGAGCTCTGATTTACCTTCAGTGTCAATGACTTTTATGCCCAATACTAATCCCTAAAAGACCTTTCAGTGACCTTAACAATCTCAGGTCCTCTTTTCTCTGACAGAGAAGTGTTAAGGAAATGAGGAGGGCTGAAATACAGTGAGCAGTGCCAGTTCTGGCACTGTGCACTCTTGCCACGTTTCAGCTATTGGTCTTCATAAGAGTTAGAAAAAAAAATACCTGATGCTGATAAGCATGTGTATTCACTCAACCAAGCCATCTCCTCCTTCTGTCCCTCTGCAATTCCGTCCAGATCACCTCTTTCCTTTTCAGCAGAGCCATCTATTCCAGCCATAGCACTTTTCTTGTGCCTTTTCCACTCAGCATGACCAATCCTCTGTTACTTCTTTTCCTTCAGCAGATGACAAATGCACAGTTAATTAACACTAACATATGTGCCCAACAAGCCATTCTTTACAGTCTCAGTCATTCTCCTGCTCCCCCTGGAGTTGCAATTTCTGCCAGGCTTCCTCATAAAATCTGCAAAATCTCTGCATCCCATCCTTGTGATTTAATACAGACCTGCACTATAAAGATTCTTGTGATCCATATTGTACACACAAAGCAGATAATTAGATGCTGAACAGCCTGCAAGAACTTGCTTTTATTGATTGCTTTTTGGGGAAATTCAGGGGAATACCATCCTGTGGTAGAATCTGTACAGACTGGAGAGGAATACAATCTGATATAGACTAGCAAGCCAACCACTCCCAGAAAAATTCCATGCTTCATCAAAACCCAAAAGAGTGAGGAAAATCACCTTACACAGGCACAGTGAGGTGATACAGGAAGAACAGAGAGCAGCAGAACAAAAGGCCAAATCACAGTAGAAAGAACTGAGTGCACGACACTGTTAATATAAATTTGAATCCTCTGTACAGTAGCTTAGCCTGGCTCTCCTTAAATGTACTTGACAATAATGAAGCAGTTCCTCTGATTTCATGGGCTATGACTCCATTTTGACTTCAGTGACTCCTAATCTAAAGTGATTTAAAGAATGAAGGAAGGTTGACCCTCTCAAGCATTCTCAAGCTTACTTTAGCCTCCCCTCAACATCTTATACAAGCAGTTACTTGATAATAATAATGTTGATGCATACCCTTGATCCTCTTTAGTGTCTAGTGCTTGCAAGCAATAGAATACTTTTTGTACAATTATTCGAATTGGGTTTTGCCATATTTTGAAGCAATAAACCTTTCCTCCTGGTCAAAGTTAAAGTTCACACTTTCCAATGCATCATTTTGTTTAACATGCAAGAAACATCTTCATTTAAGCTATTCCTTATCCCTGCTACTTCAATTTAAAGCAATAACAACAACAACAAAAGAGATGACATTGCTGCTGAAAATCACCAAAAATCTTCTCACCTTCAGTAACACTTAGATCACACTACGCAGTCATTACCTAAAACCCATCATTTTTTATCCTTGCTTCTCCTGAACAACTGCGCTTGTGTAAAATTCCCCTTCTAGATCTGTAAGCTCTTGAATCATAATAACTCAGTATAACTGCGTGGGTTTTTTTCACTTCCATGTCATACTGATAGGATATTGCAATCTTCTTTTCTCTTTGGGCCTCAACTTGTAAGTGTATCAAGAGGTGAATCTTCAATTCCTTATGAAAATCGTGCACATTTGAGTTGAGTCTCATGATGACAGAAGACTCCACAGTACAGCCTTCTGCTTCTGGGAAGATATCATATAGTGGATATGAAAGAGGAAACTGCATTAGTACTCCAATTGCCTCTCCAGTACATAGTGTGATAGCTTCAACCTACCCTTTATTCTTTCTTGCATAAAATAATTTATAAAAAGTCTTACAGGCTTGTGACCAAGTGGAACATATGATTTTTCTTTATTCTCTGTCTCACTCAAAAAAACATAAAGATTGATATATGAAAATAAAATATCCCGAATTTTAATTGGACATTTTATGATATATCAACACATTTACGCTTTCAGAAACTTATTTTAAATTTTCAGATTTATGTTTATTACAACAGTTTAGTATATTGGTAGTCTTACTAGTATGCTTATCATAACATATAATTTGTTTATATTTGCAATTTTTTTTTTTTTTTTTCAATAAAGAGACACTAAAAATATGGGAACACAATTCAAAGTACGTTAAAGTTTGGAGTAGATTGACTCAACCACAAGTTCAAATATTTCATGAACTGTTCTTGCTACTTTTATATGGAAGGTAAAGTATCCGTTTTCAGTGTGATTGAAAGTTCACACCCTCTTCCAATCTCTTTACACTGTTCTTTCTTCCACCTTCTTTCCTACATTCTTTCCTCTTGAAAAGAACAGAATATGTCACTCTTTCTCAACTATAAGCTAGAAACAGATTCCACCTTCCTCAGAATAAGCCATGGTTCCTCTTCTTACTTCTCAGTCTTTACTCCTGGCTAACAAACACTGACTGTTTGAAGTCAAGGAGCTGACATGCTCAGCTTAAAAAAAAAAAAAAAAAAAAAAAAGAAAAAAAAAGACATAACTGTTAAACTGTTCCCTTACAGAATACAATTGCAAAATGTCTTGAACATCAAACATCACTAACAGTGTTGGTGCTACTTTATTGCTTTTCTTCTCCCAAGACTACCTCAACAGGTCTTGTTTTAGTTCTCAGAAGGCAACCCCTAAAATATCCCTAAATAAACATAGACTCTTTATTCCTATCAGCTATTTCTATGTTAATTTCCTCTAGCAATTTGAAAACTAACCCATGCACTGTGCCTCTTCCTTTTACTCTGGCACTCCTGTAGCAGGTCTTGCGTTTACTTCAGACGGACTTCTGTTGTCACAAAATGTGCTCCTCAAAATTAATAATATTCCATTGACCTATCTTTTGTTGATGACTTTTAATCCTCAGTTGTGCTCTTCTCAGTCTCATGGTTTTCTATCTCATCAAGAGCATGGCAGCTGCAGTCGATAGAAAGAATAGGCAATGCCAAAGACAAGTCAGTTGTTCTCTTTCTGCCATATCTGACAATCATTTCTGCTAGCATTTTTACAGAAGGACTGTACTTCATATTCAAAGTAAATTTCACTAGATGTTTCTACTCACATTTTGACACTGTTTCTTCTGACAACAGTACTGTAGCACCAAGCTCATTCCACCTGAGCAGAGTTATACAAGATTCAGGAGAATTAGGTCTCTAATCTGCATATAAGAAAATATGATGAGTTTTAAAGAGTGTATGTAGTCAGTCTCACAGAACTCAGTTGCAGTACTTTTGTGTGATTTTGAATTTGGCTATTATACAAACATCTACATTACTCCATCAAAATTGTCATTAGCCATATTTGTAATCCTTTTATTTTATTTTTTGTAAGAGGAAAATATACAACATTTAAAGCAACTGTAGTTTCAATCAAAAATTCAATTCAGAGAATACATCTCAGTGTTGTTAATCTAATTCTCAGTGGGCTACAGGGCTGTATTGTATAAGGAATATAACTGTATAAAAAGTAGTTGGCAAAAGCAATCACACTTTTCTGATGCATTCAGTAATAATTAAGAAATAAAGTCAGTAATTATAAACCAGTTTTGGAGAAAGAACATATACAAGACTGTCTGAAAACTGGAATTGAATTTAAGCAAAATATTCTGTCTTTGATGCATAGTCTATTTCTTTTCGTTAATCACATTTATCTCACACTGAAACCTGTAATAATATATACACTCATCCTTACAAATTAGAAGATACTTATCTGAAGATATCTTAAGTATTTCTCCTCTATAATAGCCCAAAATGAGAACAGAAGATTTTCTTTCCCAGCTGAACATCATGATTGCTACAGGAAGTCTTTTGATGACTAAAGAGGAATGGCAAAAAGAGGAAATACAGATTTGCAGTGAAAAAATTGTCTGCAGAAGTCCTGGACTCGAGCTCAGGATTCAAGTTCTGTGTGATTTCAGGCAAAGAGAGGTAGGAGATCTCCTGGTGGAGCATGGGAGGGAGGGTTATCTTCTCTGTATTCTACCTGGCAAGCTGGGAGTTGTCATACAACTGTTTTCTGACCTGTCTGCTGGATGGACTTACTGTGGCTATTTCTGGACTGACAGAATCTGGAGCGTTTCTAGGGTGGACACAGAGAGTGCTGTAGACAAATTCAGCCTATACAAGCTTTAGCCCCACTTTTCTTCTTCCCCCTCCTCACACCTTGCCTTTCAGAGAAAGGAAATATGGCCACAAAATATAAATGTGCAGCACTGTTATTCTATGGCTGAATGATCGGGGCGCCAGGCAGCAAAACCAAGACATTTTTGTCCCCTGCCCTCAGTGTAAATAGCAGTCTATTAGGAGGGATAACAATGAGCACAATACATCTGCACTTGTGGGAATATGTTAATAATGAAGTATTAATGATAAATTATTAATTCTTTAGTCCTTTGTTTGTGCAAGATAACAACAGAATAAAAGAATTCTTTGCAGCCTTTTCCATAATTGAGTGTTTCTTCCTCCACAGTGAACTCACCTTGCTGGAAGAATGAGATCATTGGTCTGTGCATGTCTGTGCATACCTGTGTGTGTGCTCACACATCAAAAAGAAGAGTCACACCACCTATTGCTAACATAGAGCAACAGCTCAAAGCAGAACGTAGCATAGCACTGAACACTAGTTCAAAAAGCTCAGAACAGCTTGCACAATGGGTTAGGATGGAAAAAAAAAATAATCCTAGAAATCTGCTACAGCACCACAGATCTACATAAAGTTTACATAGCATTCTTCAACAGTTTAGATACTGTGAAGACATTTTCTCCAGTGTCTCCCTGTGATGGAGAGACAAGGGGCTAAATGATTCAGAGCAGGAGGAAATAAGCAAGTTGTTGGGGATAGATGCCAGTGGTGAGAGGAAAGCTAACAGAAAGTAGTCATGCATGTTTTCCAGTTGTCTGCAGCTTCCATGAGGATTTTCATTTTTTAGGCAACTTCATGTACATATTCTACATAAATGTAGGCCTGTGTAATTATTTCACAAAACTAAATTCATTTCCAAAAGTGTTCATTCTGCTATGTACAACAGCTCACAAGAAAGAAAAATCTGCCCCTTCTAGGCTACTGCAATTGGGTAATACTAAACTCTTATTAGAGAAGGAGAAAATAAGAGTTTCCTTTTTCCTCAAAAGTCAAGGAAAATCTCAAGGGAACCATCTGGGTCACAGATGCAAACCAGACAGGAGGCACTGAGAAAACAGCATGAAGCAGTGACAGACTGACAAACTCCTAAGATAAGTAAAGAGCAACCTGCAAGAAGGAACAAACCCACAGCTAAACTTCGGAGAACTGTTTCAATTTGCTCCATCAGCTGCTGATGACACAGAAAACAAACCCAGGAAAAGAAAACTATTATATTTCATCTGTTTAAACTACAAGAACATCTTAAATGACTGTCATGTCCTCATTCGTTATTTTATATTCTAGGAAAGCCTTGGTTTAGCAATCAGGAGACTTTGGTGTCTTTTCTATGCTAAAAAGCAAAGCAGAAGAAGAAATTTTAATTCCTGACTGCAGTTGATTCCAGGTCTAGCAAAGAAAACTTTCAGCAGGAATATTAGAGGGGCTGTCAGGAAGCCCATCAGTAAGAGAAAACATCCTAAGTGATCTCTCCAGTATAATTACTGGCCACTATATATCAAGGAACTGGCACACTGTTTAACTTCATGCAGTCCCTTCTTTGAGCTCTGATCCAGACAGTAAATGTCCTTGTCTGCTTAGCCTGTTCTTCAGCTGAGTAAATAGCCCAGTTTAAATTGCCTGTTGAGATAGATCTTCTTGCAGCAGCAGTAAATAATTATTAGCAGTATTTCTGGGGATCAATTAAGATTAGTTGATATTTTTAAAAAAAAAGCCAAGTTTGACTAAGAATTCCCAGTCTCGATTCACATTATGGAGACTCTCATTTTAAACATTTTCATAAACTTTCCACCAAAACAAAATGCAACAGATACAGTGGGCACCAAACAAATATTTATTCTTGTTGTATCTCCAATATTACCAGTGGCCTCACATCAGGGATATATTTGGATGGATTTCTTCAGCCTTTCAGGAAGTGCTTTACAAAGCTCCCAGATCCCATCTGTAGTTACTGTCTGGTACTGACAGAGATACAAAATTCAGTGGTTGCTGGCACAGCATGTTCAGAGTTATCTAAATCATATGAGAGAAATATATTCCTGTAGTTACAGTTCATTAAACTGAAAATGAAACAGGATACTACAGAAAGCAAAAAGGGAGTAGATACACTTCTATAATTTATCTAAAATATTCCGCAAACTGGCAAAGGAGGCAACAGCTTCCCAGCCTCCTGATCATGTTAAAACGATACTGAACTTCAGAAACATAGCACACAGCAAGGAAGAGTCCACTGATTTAAAGGATGTCCACTGTTTAGACCTAGCACCTGGATTAACAAGTGGCAAATGCTGTGATACTGATAAATAATGTGCATTTATTATCCAGTGAAGGAACAAAGAGGAGAGAGGACATTAAAGTGCATTAGTAAATTGATTAAGCCACAGCTAGAACATGCTTATAGAATAATACCCCCACATTTCATTTGGTTTTACAGATGACCTTAGGGAGGGAACTAGTTGCCAAATAATCTGGCTGGGTGACGCTGTCAAGTTTAGTTCATGAATGTTTGTAAAACATTTGGAACAATGACAATGTAAGCAAACAATTCAACTATTGTTATTAGAAGAGAATGAAATGAGTTCTGATTTTCTAGTAGATGTTTTCATCCCAGACACTACAAACTAATAAAATATATAGACTAGGTTTATGCTGAGGAAATTTTACATTATCAGTATATACTAAGATAGAAACTGATAGAAGTTTGAGAACACTTGAGACAGACTGGTGTGACTTGGATTTCTTCCAAAATTTAGTCTCTGCAGGTAAGGACTGTTTTTCTTTAATATTTTCCTCTTGTTCCTTTTGACTCGTGGTTCTTCTTTACTAGTAAAAACTCCATGTTTGTGTGCATTTGCACACTTGATCTTTCTAATTAAAGCTGATACATACTCTACAGCATCATGGACACCTTGTGAGCTCACCAGCCTGCCAGGTCTAGAAACACAAAAACAGCAAAATGTAATTACTTTTATGTAGTTTAAAATGTCACAGTATTTCTATATGCTGTGCATGGCTGTTTCACAGAGAAGCCTGTCGGGGAACACAAAGGCAGAAACCAAGTTTGAACCATCAGAGTGTTGTGTTTCGTTTTTCTTTCTTTGTCCTCTCTTGCAGTATTACCATGAAGAATTTACTCTGTAAGACTAATTGAAATGAGTTGCACCCACCAACCTTGCTAGAAGCATAAAGGCCAGGCAAATAGTGCAATAGTGTTTAACAAAAACAAGAGCTTAGGGACACAGCTGATGAGGAAAAAAAAAAAAAAGAAAGAAAGAAAAAAAAAAAAAAGCAGAAACAAGAAAGCAGGATTTAATCAGTGTAGCACTACAGAAACTCAAGGTGACTTTGCATCTTAAATACTGCATGCAGTTTTGCTGTCCCACCTTAGAAATGATAAGCTGAAGTAGAAGAGGGTGATAAAGATGTTCTAAAATCTGAAGTTATTTTCATGCATAGAATGATTAAATGGTTAGTACTGGAAAACTAATTGCAGAGAAACAGAATAGAGAACTGTTAACTTCTGGAGCATGGAGAGAGTGAATAACTTATTCCTTTCTTTTTCTTTCATAATGCCAAAAACAGATGACATCAAGAGAAATTATCATCGAGGGTACTCAAAAACTCAAAGGGAAATACATCTACTCAGATCCTATAATTAAGCCATAAAATTCATTACAAAAGGGCAATATTGATACCAAAGTTGACACAGATGCAAAAACACGTTACTCAAATTCATGGGGGAAAATCATTAAAGACAATTAAACACAAAGGTACTGCCTCTGACTAAATATATTCCTGATCCGCGCATTGCTAGAAGCTACAGAAGTGTATAAAAGAAAGTGAAGCACTGGAACAGATTGCACAGAGAGGTGGTGGATGCCCCATCCCTGGAGGTGCTCAAGGTCAGGCTGGAGGACTCAGAGCACCCTGATCTACCTGTGGGTGTCCCTGTTCATTGCAGGGAGGGTTGCTCTAGATGACCTTTAAAGGTGCCTTCCAACTCAAACGATTCTATGATTCGGTAATATTCTACCTTTTTGTTTGTTACTCAGCACGCACTGTTGGCCATTATGCAACACAGCAGGCTACCAGCAGCAGATACTTTCCTGTTCTCATGTCATTCCCTAAACTGCACTGAAAATTCCTAGAATAAATATTTTCATTGTAAAATTCTGTCCTTGTTAACAGTAAAACAGAGAGAAAGAGAGAAATTAATGGAAACTGAGAAAAAGAGGAAATAAGGCAGTCTTATACTGCATAACTGATCGCATTTATTTGAAGCGGGGACCAGTCCAGACTGTACTTCTGACCTCTTTCAAACATGACAAATTACTACAAACCTGCATCCATAAAATGTCTGACTGCTAACAGATAAAAATAATGAGAGAAAGAGAGAGAGGAAAAGAAAGAGAGGAAGGAAGGAAAGAAGAATGAGAAAGAGACAGCAGAAGAAAGAAAGGAAAAAGAAAAAGAAAAAAAAGGAAATGAAGGATGAAAGAAAGGAAGAAAGGATGAGAAAGAAGAAGAAAGAGAGGAAGAAAGGAAAAGAGCGAGAGAAGGAAGCGAGGAAATGAGTAAGAGAGGAAGGGAGTGAGGGAGGAAGGGAGGGAGGAAGGAAGAAAGGGAGGGAGGGAGGAAGGGAGGGAGGGAGGAAGGGAGGGAGGGAGGAAGGAAGGAAGGAAGGAAGGAAGGAAGGAAGGAAGGAAGGAAGGAAGGAAGGAAGGAAGGAAGAGTCCATCAGGAAATTGCTGTTTTCATAGAGCAGCTCTCAACAGCATTTCTCGCTGGCCAGCTGGACCTGCTCATTTACACACAAATCAATCATAAACT